>NC_134483.1:171603035-171850535 GCF_040206685.1 Ascaphus truei
GGTTAACTTTAAAACATTAATTTCACCAATGACGATGACAATTATAATACTGCACCGACACACTTTATTCGAGCAAATACCCGGTATGTACCTGGCAGATACCTGGAATGCGCCGCTCCTCACCTCTGACAAGCCCCGTTGCATTTGCCTTCCCAGCCTGGGTTCATGCCTGGCTGATGGGCGGCTGATCTGTTAAATGATAATGATTAGGATTTAATAGGCTGCAATGCTTCGCGTGTCTACCAGATGGCATAAATTCATGAATTGTAATGCAGTATATATATATGTACTGTGCAGTATTGCAGCCAGCGGGAATAAAATGCTTCAATCCCTGCCTGAAAAATAACTCAATGCACTCGGGCAGAAAACAGTCACAAACCTCAATACACCCGGGTATACCCGAATTCGTGGAACTAGCCGAGCTCGAATAAAGTGTGTCGCCAGTGTAAGTTCAGTTTTGGCAAAGTGATGTCTCCTGAATAAAAATCACTTGACTTTTTTAATTGTAGGCTGTATTTGATGCCATTGTAAACTGAAAAACTAGGGGTATTTCACTTTTTTCACCTTCTTTCTTTTATGTGTTGTCACTGTGTTTTTAAGCAAGTGTTACCCTTGAATTCCACAGGCAATGTCATCTACCCTTTTCCTTTACTTTCCTTTGCTCAGTCCCCTGACACATTACTAGATAGAAAAGGCTCACATTCTATTGCCATGGTTTCAGGGCAAAAAGGTCATGAGTACTGAAGACCATGGGCAGACTGGGTAATATATATTTTCATTGACAATGAAAATATAGATTTTTTTTTTATAAAATAGCTCATTTAATTTTTTAACATCTGCAAGTTCTTACAAAGCATATTGTTTGTCAGCTACGTGGAACTACTGTATCCTTTCACAATTGCGCCTGAACATACTATTTTGGAATATGTGAATTAAAATAATATACAAATTAGTTTAATTATATAAACTAAATACAAATAAAATAAAAGCATTTTGTTAGTTACAGAACGGTGTTGACTATTTGTTTTTGATTATTAAGCTCGGCTAACATGGTACAGATACCTATACACACACACACACACACACACACACACACACACACACACACACACACACACACACACACACACACACACACACACACACACATAATGAAGGCCCGCAAGTCTAACAATGATGAATAGTAATAAATATACAATGCATACTGTCATGGGAGACGAATACTTTTAACACCTTTTACCTTACGGGATCAATTCACTAGGCAGGACAAGGTAGTGGAATAAAATGGGGCTTATTCTGGTAAAACCAGCAGACATACTGTACAATGAAACACAAAATACAGTTAATACACATTTACTCGGGGATTGGGGGGAGTCTCTAGCCTCATTAGGTGCAGGGCACCTACTTCAGAAGTCTTACCCTGTCCGCTCCACGTCCAGGTACACCACGGTACTCATTTCGGGAGAGAAACCTGGCCGGATCTCCGTTTGATATTAGAACTTTGCCGCGACTCTCAAACTTTTCCTCAGCTAAGCTAGGCTTTCCCAGCCCCTCAATGCCCAATGCTGCGCTACTCCGCGCAAAGCACTTTTGAAAGTCCGCCAGCGCTTCCCGGACAAGGTCTAGGAATAGTCTGGTTCTCTGATCTGCCAGCCCCCCTACATAGACCTAACTGTTCTATGTTCAATATGGAGAAGGGGCTGGCAACCACTCAGAGCATGGATCGTAGCTGTAACAGACAATCCGAGCTGGGGGCTCGTCTTGCTGTACGCGTCAGAGGAGGGGGGGTGTTGAGGAGACTCAGGATGCTGGCAAGAGGGAAATTTGGACTGGCCAATGGAAGCCGTGCCTACGAGCAACGGCTTCCCCTTGCCAGGCCGATACCTCTCGCTGGGTAGGCTCCACTGAGTATGGGAGAACAAAGAGTCTCCCCCACAGGGAGCCTTTGTCTCCAGACCCAGTACTCTGCACTTCGCCGCTCACCAAACGTTCTGACACCTCTTGACTTCCCTTCTCCTCTTTGATCCCTCATCTCTAGGCAGACATCCTGGCTACTTAGCGGAATACCAGGACTGTCTGTATAGAGATGAACACATTTTAAAAATACATATTTTTTACTCTAACCTGGGCTCGGGAATACAACTGTTACACTAAGAATGGCGGGAGGGAAATACAATATTTTAGACGGAAGATATTATGGGGACAACATGCATATGCGTACCCGCAGACCAGACACGATCTGCGGGTAAAATGGGGGGACAAACAGTATATTTGCCCCCTGACCTTGTACACAGGTTTTAAACACATTTTCACCCAAATACCACCCTTAAACTCCCGCTCCCGAAACCCCAGGATTATTCAGAGACATTATGATATAATACATAGTGTTCCCGGCTTATGGTGCTGCTAAGCTACCGGGGATCCACGGTTTTCAGGGGTAACCAGTCAGGCTTCCCATTTATTATTAAGACTGGCTAACCTTACCCTCACACATACCATCTTCATTACAACTTAGGGTTCGTAGCAAACAGAGGAACAAATGTTGCCCAGATGTTAAGGTTTTGGTAATATAGAAAGATTTACAAAGGCGTTCTTAGAAAAGATACAGTAAGGATTGTTCAGGAGGTTTTTACATTTGTACTCTATTTAACACAGAAATCAAATAAAGAATTTAACAATAAAATGTATGATAAGGTTGAAAAGAATAATTGAAAGTGATTTGTAAAGAAATCTATGATTTTTTTTGAGCAGGTAAGACTATATCTTGTAAAGGGTTTTGCAAAGGATTATTACACTGGATTTGTGTTAGTTTAGGTTATATGGCAACACGTGTTTTACAAAGTTCACTGCCCATTGAAGAGACATTTACTCACATGACATAAGCATCACTGGGTCTGTAATGTACAGTGCTTGAAAGCACAAGCAGTTAGGATTAGGAGAATTATTTATGATGCTTTTTAACATAAATATCACAGAGGCTAAAAACTGAAAAGAAAAGAATCAACAGTATTTGACTCCTAAAAGGAAAATATGTAATATATGGCTACCATGTAATAATTATGCATTGTTCATTTCTAATTTAATGCTGTTTCTAAAAACCTGTGATATTCTGAGGATGGGCCAGTTCTGCATAGAGGACATTTTACTGTAATAATATTTTCTATTGATCAAAGTCCTTCAGGAGAAAGTTTTTTTTAATTTTTTTGGAAGGACTGCAAAATATTTACATTGGAAAAGGTCAACACAATCTTTCATGAGTTTTAGATTATGTTCCCATCCAGTTCCTCTTTGGTCCAGAGTAAATGAATAGTTCAGTATTAGATGATACATTTTTTTATTTGGACGAGCAATTGATATTATAAGACAAACTTTCGAGAGTTCTCTCTCTTCCTCAGTTCGAGCAATACTGATTTACAAAAACTTCTAGCAGTTTAAAGCTGCAGTTCAAGCTGTCGTTATTTAAATTTATTTTTTTCATTCAATATGTGTGTAGCCTAGCCTCCGGCCGCTACTTATTTCCCTGGGCCCTACCAGTGTAAGCCCTGTTGGGTACAGGCAGTGGATGGGTTAATTCCTCCATAATGCCTTGTTTGCTATAGCAGTCTTAGATGCAGTAGTTGTATCTAAGGGCGAGCCTAGCAACAACTAGAGAGTGTCAGCCTGGGGGAGGTACTGGCTGGGTGTTATGCTGGATTTTGATGACCTGTCAGTATCAGACCTGCTCTGTTATGGGACAGGGTTACAAGATCAACCCCAGGGTATAAATACTGTTTCTCTCCCAAAAGTGGGTGTGTCTCTTTCCTCCTTCTGTGGAGTGAGCAACAACTTCCCTGTGTCCCATAAGGGGGCATCAGGAGGAGCACCATGCAGGAGGAAGCTTGGATGGGCCTCAAGCCTTGGTGACCTTCTTAGGAGAAGCAAGGAAAGTGATGTATCTGCTGTGTAAGATCCTAAACACTGCAATAAATACCATGGAACCATATACCAGTGTGATTCACTGTCTTGGGCTAAAGAAAGGTGTCAGTCTGGACCATCTTGCTATCCAAAGGTTCCACGCTGACTGGAGGCGCTGCAACCAATTAACAAAGGTATCCTGTAAATCCTGTCCTGATGATTCCCCACACCACTGCTCAGCCCTCCTGTTATCTCACAGGTATGCACCATTCTACACCAAAACACTAGTAGCAGACTAAGGACCTCAAGCAGTAATCGGCGAAAAGGCAATTCTCGCCAGTTTCACGCCAAAAATGCCTCCCCTATTCAGTAAGGGGCGAGAATTTAAAAAAACGCTAGTTTTTTTGGCGTTTTTTTTTCCGCCAGTGGCGAGGCGAGAAAGCACTTTGTGCCTAAAATAGACACATTTTCCGCCACGCTGTATTCTAGTAGTGGCGAGTAGCTTTGCGCCGCTATTCGCCACTCTAGAATGGCGTTTTTATGCCGAATCAGCCACGCAAGAAAAAGTTGGCTAGTTGATGGTGAGAGGCTGCTGATGAGCGGCGGATCGGCACTTAGAAAAAAAATGCTTCTTGAAATATATATTGTTAGCATGCTGTCAATGGGGCTAACACATATTAGTTTGTATTATTGATTCTGTGGTCTTTGAAATACATGATTTGTTACATTAACTAGTTCATCTTATTGACATAATAGTGTCACCTTTTACGTGTATGATGTTTTAAATATATCAGTTTTTACTGCTATGATTAGTTACAGAATAAATCAATGTATTAATAATGGTAAGTCTTTGGCTAGTCTCTTAAAGGAACACTTCATATAAGATGAATCATGTTTGTAAACATAACAAATTATATACTTCATTAGCATGAAATACCTTGTAATAATAACAAGGCTCGTGTTTAAAATGTTGACATTTATTTCATAATGTTTATAATGTTAAAAGCATGTTGCAAGTCACACATTATGCATATTGCTAATATTTACATGTTTTGTAGGCACGCCCTCTCTGTAGTACAGAACCAATAGTGTTACCAATTGTGTACACACATTAACATTCCATGAATACATTGGACACAATGCACTGCAACACTTGCATGTTACTACTGTTCCTCAGACAACAATGACATCACAAATGATATATGGATATAGTAAATAATGAATTCACATTATACTTAATTTTAGTATTGACGGATATTATTTGAAGCACAAACAAGTGTGTGAAATGACACAAATATTCTTAATAAACACCTTCATCCGTCAATATGCTTTTATATATTTCTCTACATTCATGTAATGAAATGTTCTTGCACACACTTGTGTACATACAAATTGAAAGCATTTTGAATGTGTTGTTACCTTGTTGTAACCAATGTTGTATAGTCATTTACAAACATGTCTCATTATTACCTCACGATGTTTTTATGTGCAAATTAACAGTTACTCATTGTTCGTCAACAGTAATATGCCATGAAAATGCTAATATATTTAGACAACAGGTTAATTTAATTCAGTCACGTGACCTAATCACATATGTATTTAAAGGAGGAACAATCAACCCTCCTTGTGACGTCGACATGGATATGCAAACAAGACGTTTGCTGATGAGAAGGCGGAGGCTTGTTTTGCAGGAGGGACAAAATAGACAGGATGTGAGAGGGACAGGAGAGGGATAGGAGGAGAAGACAGAGGAGAGACGTGTTGGTAGCCCCTCCACGTGTGTACCGTGAAAGAATACTTTTAGATGGGCTGAGTGAGGAGGAGATTATAAGTCGTTATAGATTGAGTTCAGCAGCAATCTTAGGTCTTTACGAAGAACTAAGAGCAGATTTGGATAGTGTAACAAGCAGAGGTTGTGCAGTCCCTGGTCTTGTTAAAATGCTGTGCTCATTACATTTTTTGGCTTCTGCGTCTTTTCAAACAACTGTGGGCATAGTGGGCGGGGTCTCACAGTCATCATTCTCGCGGGCCTTTAGCCAGTTTCCATGTGCACTGACTAGACGTGCTAGGAATTATATTCATTTTCCTAGAGACCAGACAGAGTGGCTGGAAGTCAGAAATGGCTTTTATATCATAGCCGGGATGCCATGTGTGATGGGTGCCATCGATTGCACCAATGTTGCCTTCATCCCGTCTAGTCAGAGTGAGCATGCATACCGTAATAGGAAACACTACCATTCCCTGAATGTGCAGGTGGTATGCAATGCCATGATGAAGATAATGAATGTGGTAGCCAGATTCTGTGGTTCCAGCCATGATTCATCTATCCTTAGAAACTCATCAGTTTTCCATGCCTTTGAAAATTGGAATTTTGGGCATGGTTGGCTGGTGGGTGAGTACATATTCCAAAGTGTTAACATACATATGTCATCATGTCTAATTTGGTCATATTTAAAATAGTTTTTTTGAAATGAGCTTTTTCTCATAATAGCAAATAATATTTAACATAATGATTGTGCAATTTTCATATTCAATTTAGCATAATAGTGTATTGGATAGATATTTACTAATATGTCCACCTACACCCACATACACAATAACACTACAACACAAGTGCCCATCAATCCATGTGTTACTTGAGATATATGATTTCACATATTGTAATACAACATCGGTATCGTCCCCTAATGCAAATTTACCATATACTACATATGATTGTGTAAGTGATCATTATTGAAATATGTTTTTATTGTGTGAACATGATATATGTGCATGTTTAGATATCATCTCAGACATGGGACATGAAATATAAAGTCCGAAATATTTTGGCTTCAACAATAATCAAAATTGACAATGAAACATATGTGACAACATTAATACAATGTTTCGTCTGTACATTAATTTTCACGCTCTATTATAGGTGACTCAGGTTACGGGATCCGACCGTGGCTTTTGACACCATTGGCTAATCCGCAATCACCTGCAGAGGACCGATATAATGTTGCACACATATCCACTCGGTAAGTTATCGAGCGTACATTTGGACTGTTGAAAAGTCGGTTCAGGTGTTTAGATAAAACTGGTGGTGCATTAAAGTATAAGCCTGAGAAGGTTTCTGACATACTCATTCGTTGTGGCATTCTGCACAATATTGCATTGCGTCATAACCTTGAAGGCGACATACGGGAGGGGCTTGAGGAAGAGCATCCCATATATGCTGCAGGTGAGAATGAGCCAGTGGTGTCGAGACACATCAGAATGTGATCGGCACCTATTTTTCTGGTAACAAACAAGGTAGATATGAATATTATGAAATACTGTCATGAAAGTGTGGTTGAATGACATGTGTCGCCTTCTTATCATCATAGGATAGTGTTTGTTCTCCTCCTCCTCACAGTTAACATCTGTGTTCTTTGGGCAAGCACATCTGGATATGGTATGTATTTTTTTCATATTTAATATTTAACTAATATAATTTTTTTGGGTTATATCATGTATGCATGAATGATCAATGTTGTCCAAATACAAATTATGTTTAATGCTTGCTGTCCTATATGCTTGTTATCAATATTTCCTAGTGTAGATGTCAAATATCCTGCACATTATTGCTAACAAATGCAAGACTTGCACAATAACTGAGTTCATGGTTAAGGGATGCATATATGAACCAATCCGTGGATACAGCAACAACAGAAGATACATGACTACTTTGATTTAGCACAAGTCAACATGATTGAAGCTCTATTTGTGTATGTTTTTGAACAACTTTCAATACAAATCTGTGTAGCCTTTGTTATTCTCTGTTGCTCATCACACTCATTGTTGTAACTTGAACTAAAACAATTTTCAATCTGATTGTTAGTTGTCAACAACAGTGTAACTTATTGTAATGTTCATCAAAATACAATGATAGGATTGCATTTGTATCTTATTTTGATATATCGTTTGATGAATTACATATGATGAACGTGTATGTTAACAACCATGAAAATGTGTAGCTACTATATGGATTATTTAAAAAAAGTATAGATAATGTGTGATCTGTAAGCTCAGCTGGCAAATGTTACATTTTGTAATTTAGAATGTTAGAAGGTTTGCAATTGTTGATAATACGTATATGAACATTATTGTTAAAAAAACATATACATGTTCAAAGTTTCATTTGTCATGCATTTCATTAACTGTGAAGAAACATGATGTTAAAAATCTAATCAAGTCACTTTTGTTATAGTTAATGCTATATGTCCAACTTATGGAAATCATATACATAATGCAATCATTCTAAATAAATGTAGTCAACATAATTAAAATTATTGTTAAAAAGTTACATATAATGATATAGTTAGTATGAGTATAAATGTGATTAATATTATGAATAACGAAATGTAACATCACTAATAGTTAAATGATGACGCTACATTCACTACAAGCAGAAATAAGCGTCACTGATTACATCAGCATTAGTGTTTGCAACCATAGTAACATTCATTTAAACTGTGAGAAACGTCTCAAATCAGCAAACTCTCTTTGTGTAGCCAGGTAAATTCATTGATTGTGAGTCTATGTCTGAGTGATATTTCTGAAAAACAAAGGACATACTTTTCACAATTTGCATCGCAATGTTTATGTTATTCTGAATATTTTTTATTATACTGTTAATCAGTGTACATGTAAACGCATAAGGTACACATATGCTTCCATTATACGTTGTGTTATGCTGCGGTCACAGTGACTTGCATAGCGCGCGCATCTGTGTGCATTGTGTGCGGTAACACCTGCCCCCCAGTCACTCATGGACGACTACATGCGTCGGCGCACATTTAACAGCCCCGCTGTACTGCAAGGTTAAACACAGTGCTAAAATTAAAGCCGCGGTCCCAGTAATGTTTGAGTGCACGGCACAGCCTGCGCTGTGCGTGTAAGCACCACCACTCAATGGTGCTGGGCACAGTACGCCCCGTCACATTGAATGTGCAGGCGCGCCGTGATGCAGGGTTTTGTACAACTCTATCAACATTTTATCAAAGCCTGCGACGGAGGCATGGCCACACCCCCACCGTCGTTTCACACAATGATGGCGAACCAGCCGCGTCATGTCATGGCCACGCCCCCGGACATGCACGATCACGCCCCCTCCCATCGCAAGATCACTATCTCCCTCACAGACTGCAGCTCGCGGTTAGCGCTGTACATGCGCACCCCCCCCCTCGCCGCCCACGCGTGTCACAGACATTACTGGCACCGCTGCCTTATTATGTGTTGAACTTGTGACGTAGCCGTGGCCACGCCCCCGGCGGTGGTTCCGCTAATGACGGCGAAACAGGCGCATGAGGTCATGGACACGCCCCCGTTAACATCCGAACACGCCCCCTCCTGTCACAAGCTCGCACTCTCTCCTGTTACCTAACATCACGGTTAGCGCTGTGCACGTGCACACCTCCACGCATCTCACACTGATGCGTGTTAGCAAATAACAATGTCTAAGTACAAGCGTTTCACAATAATTGTGTTGTGAGTGTTTATGAGTATGTTTACATTATACGTATGCACAAGCAACTGAGATTGCGCTTGCACATCATATTTTATAATACATGTAGTTCGTCATAGTTATGAGTCCGCATTGTCACATGATCACGTAGCCACGTCACAGATGGACGCGACTATCACATTAGCCAATGTGTAATTGTAAACAAGTCATTCAACATGATCGTGTGTGGATATACATGTGGAATGTTTGCAACAATGGGATAACTGTTATGTAACTGAACGTTGCATGTGTATCATTGTCACTTCATGTATTTTTGTGACAACAGTCATAATGTATATGTACACATGTTACAATATGTGTGAGTTTAGAATAAATGTTTGGCGTTAGCGTCTGTTTTTGTGATGCTGCACATGATGCAGTGTTATTGTCAAGTAGTAATAGTTTTGTCATTGTGTAAGGATAACAATGTTTACCTTTTTATTTGTACTTATAAACGAGATTGCTGGAATATGCAGCTGCTGCCGCCGCTTTGTCCGTCACCGCCGCTGCTGCTATACAGATACGGATTGCCAATCATTGAATCAATCCTGGGATGCTGAGGCACATACATCTCTGTGAGACCGTCATATGGTAGTTCCCCCTTTCTTTGCCAGGACAAGGACTGAGGCAGATACACAGGTTCTCTGTTTTCCCATACACACATGTTTGGACCATGTACATTAGGCAACATACCATTGTAGTTACCTCCACATTGCATGTGAGATTGTGGTACGCACTGCTGTTGGTTTTGGTAGGAGACAGCACTCTGTGGGCATTGGTTGTAATGGGGATTACGTAAAAAGAAGCTGTTTAGCAGAAGATATGTTCCATGTTCTAAAGTAATATTCATAGAATCCACAACTTTCCAGCAAGAGTAGATTTCACCAGGCCGGGGGTAGACTCTTTGAAAACATTGATTCCTTGTTAAGTTGTAACGGACTGATAATTTCCATTGCTTAGGATTTTGTTTTTCTTTGGAGTCATTATATTTGTCTTGTACAGTATGAAAGCATAAATTTGACGTAAAGTCGCTTTCTTATCTTGCTGTAATTCTATTGCTTCAAAAATTAAAAATTTTAATGGTCGTCTCACAATTGAAGCCATGTCTTTTCCCTTGTAAATTGCAGTTAATAATGACAAAGTCTAAGCTTCTCTTGCAAATACACAATTGGATACTTTTTATCAATGTGACGTGATTTTCAAGGTTACAAAACAAAAGGCACTTTCTCAAGCTTTAAAACTCCCACAAACAGGTGTTTATAAATACAAGCATGATCAAATAGTTCCGTTAGACATCTTTATTTAATAATTAAAGATTAGTAATGCTATGTTTACCGAATTAATGTTCACCAAAAGTGTGTTTACTTTAGCATTTTTTTTTAATTGAGTGGGAACTAAGATCACTGTGTCTTTCTATCCATTATAACGCACATATGCCAGAACAGATACATACGACATTTTGTGAAACACATATAGTAAGGCAAAACACACAAATGTATATATTATCACACGTGTGTGTGTGTGATTGTATATATGTATATATAAATAAATACACACATATATATACATATATATATATATATATATATATATATATATATATATATACATACATACACACACACATTATATATGTGAAAAAAAGAGAAAAGAAAACAGGCGCACACCTAGTGCATTAACGTAATAACAAATGTTTTATAGAACTTAAAATCAAGCAAATGCCCACTCACAAGAGTACTGAAAAAATAAGCAGGTATGAGATTGGCTCTCATGTGCCAGCAACGCTGTCCAATAGAGATGATGGCGTCCTCTCGTGCCTCTCCTCCGTGTAACCGGATGGCCGGTAGTTAAGTCCTTCCAACTCGGTGCTCCGTTTGAGGTGTCCCTCCGGGAACCAGCAGCTTCAGAGTCTTAGTGCTGGCAACAATAGCATGGGAGACCAGGAACCAGCGTCTCTCCTCCAACAGCACCAAAGATCATGGGCAAGTGACAGCTTCAGTCAGACCACGCCCTTTGCGTTTCGTCATCTATGACACACACATATATATATACACACACACGTGTGTGGGTGGGTATATATATACATATATACACACACACATTCATATCTATATACATTCTATTGCTTCAAAAATTAAAATTTTTAATGGTCGTCTCACAATTGAAGCCATGTCTTTTCCCTTGTAAATTGCAGTTAATAATGACAAAGTCTAAGCTTCTCTTGCAAATACACAATTGGATACTTTTTATCAATGTGACGTGATTTTCAAGGTTACAAAACAAAAGGCACTTTCTCAAGCTTTAAAACTCCCACAAACAGGTGTTTATAAATACAAGCATGATCAAATAGTTCCGTTAGACATCTTTATTTAATAATTAAAGATTAGTAATGCTATGTTTACCGAATTAATGTTCACCAAAAGTGTGTTTACTTTAGCATTTTTTTTAATTGAGTGGGAACTAAGATCACTGTGTCTTTCTATCCATTATAACGCACATATGCCAGAACAGATACATACGACATTTTGTGAAACACATATAGTAAGGCAAAACACACAAATGTATATATTATCACACGTGTGTGTGTGTGATTGTATATATGTATATATAAATAAATACACACATATATATACATATATATATATATATATATATATATATATATATATACATACATACACACACACATTATATATGTGAAAAAAAGAGAAAAGAAAACAGGCACACACCTAGTGCATTAACGTAATAACAAATGTTTTATAGAACTTAAAATCAAGCAAATGCCCACTCACAAGAGTACTGAAAAAATAAGCAGGTATGAGATTGGCTCTCATGTGCCAGCAACGCTGTCCAATAGAGATGATGGCGTCCTCTCGTGCCTCTCCTCCGTGTAACCGGATGGCCGGTAGTTAAGTCCTTCCAACTCGGTGCTCCGTTTGAGGTGTCCCTCCGGGAACCAGCAGCTTCAGAGTCTTAGTGCTGGCAACAATAGCATGGGAGACCAGGAACCAGCGTCTCTCCTCCAACAGCACCAAAGATCATGGGCAAGTGACAGCTTCAGTCAGACCACGCCCTTTGCGTTTCGTCATCTATGACACACACATATATATATACACACACACGTGTGTGGGTGGGTATATATATACATATATACACACACACATTCATATCTATATACATTCTATTGCTTCAAAAATTAAAATTTTTAATGGTCGTCTCACAATTGAAGCCATGTCTTTTCCCTTGTAAATTGCAGTTAATAATGACAAAGTCTAAGCTTCTCTTGCAAATACACAATTGGATACTTTTTATCAATGTGACGTGATTTTCAAGGTTACAAAACAAAAGGCACTTTCTCAAGCTTTAAAACTCCCACAAACAGGTGTTTATAAATACAAGCATGATCAAATAGTTCCGTTAGACATCTTTATTTAATAATTAAAGATTAGTAATGCTATGTTTACCGAATTAATGTTCACCAAAAGTGTGTTTACTTTAGCATTTTTTTTAATTGAGTGGGAACTAAGATCACTGTGTCTTTCTATCCATTATAACGCACATATGCCAGAACAGATACATACGACATTTTGTGAAACACATATAGTAAGGCAAAACTCACAAATGTATATATTATCACACGTGTGTGTGTGTGATTGTATATATGTATATATAAATAAATACACACATATATATACATATATATATATATATATATATATATATATATATATATACATACATACACACACACATTATATATGTGAAAAAAAGAGAAAAGAAAACAGGCGCACACCTAGTGCATTAACGTAATAACAAATGTTTTATAGAACTTAAAATCAAGCAAATGCCCACTCACAAGAGTACTGAAAAAATAAGCAGGTATGAGATTGGCTCTCATGTGCCAGCAACGCTGTCCAATAGAGATGATGGCGTCCTCTCGTGCCTCTCCTCCGTGTAACCGGATGGCCGGTAGTTAAGTCCTTCCAACTCGGTGCTCCGTTTGAGGTGTCCCTCCGGGAACCAGCAGCTTCAGAGTCTTAGTGCTGGCAACAATAGCATGGGAGACCAGGAACCAGCGTCTCTCCTCCAACAGCACCAAAGATCATGGGCAAGTGACAGCTTCAGTCAGACCACGCCCTTTGCGTTTCATCATCTATGACACACACATATATATATACACACACACGTGTGTGGGTGGGTATATATATACATATATACACACACACATTCATATCTATATACATATACACATAGATATATACATACATACATGTGTGGGTGGGTGTGTGTGTGTGTATATATATATATATATATATTTATAAGGTTATATATATATATAAGGTTATATTTATAAGGTTATGGTGGGTAAAAAAAGTGACAAAAACCCTCCACAGTAAAGCATAAAGCAACTGTAAATATTACTGTATGCTCATTTGCATGTCTTAGACAGGCCTGCAACCCTGTCTTTCCCCATTATCGCCCAGCATACAGCGCTTCCACTGCAGCAAGGGATTCTGGGAAATGATATGCAATACCATTTGTATTATGTGTAATACGAGCTTGAGACAAAAGGTAGCACTGAGTGCTCATTTGCATGTCATTTCCCAGAATCCCTTGCTGCAGTGGAAGCGCTGTATGCCGGGTGATAATGGGGAAAGACAGGGTTGCAGACCTGTCTAAGACATGCAAATGAGGATACAGTAATATTTACAGTTGCTTTATGCTTTACTGTGGAGGGTTTTTGTCACTTTTTTTACCCACCATAACCTTAATAATTGTGGTGATTACCTAGTCTATAGTCTCAAAACCAGCTTAGCCATTACAACCAACCTCACACTGATGATACCCATCAAGGTTGAAACATGTCTGTGAGTGGGTTTAATGGCTTTGCATCTCATCCCAGCCTCTGTCTAAAAGCTGTGTTTACAACAGCATGCATTGGCTTGAGGATTTGCTTGTGTAATACGAGCTTGAGACAAAAGGTGGCACTGAGTGCTCATTTGCATGTCATTTCCCAGAATCCCTTGCTGCAGTGGAAGCGCTGTATGCTGGGCGATAATGGGGAAAGAAAGGGTTGCAGACCTGTCTAAGACATGCAAATGAGCATACAGTAATATTTACAGTTGCTTTATGTCTCTATATATATATATATATATATATATATATATATATATATATATATGTACACACACACATTTATAATACATGTCATTCAATCAACACATTTCTAAAAGTTAAACTCTGAAACATAATTTCAAATGTAGTAAGTTTAACTATGATAATGACATGAATACATAAAGTGTGAATGTAGCATATTAGGGCTACTATTAATGAATGTACATATTAATATCCAAAGGCAAATAAAATGATGGTAATAATTTCATGTAACGTGAACTGTATGTACTTTTGAACACTGTGTACTAGCATTTTTACTGACTACATATGTATTTAACATAATAATTTAATAATCATGTAGCCAGCATGAATTTAAAATGTAGGGCATTAAAGTAGTCTATGTGCAAATGAGTGTTGACTTAAATTTGTATGTACATTTATATATTATACCCTTTACACAAGTAGAATATGTAATGAAATACACGTGTCATAATGCTACTACATGTATTAATGCAAAAAATTGCCAATTCAGCTACATACATATTCACAACACACTTAAAACAAACATAAACACAACATGAAAGTATTTTGTTGAATAACAACACCAAACTATATAGATTATAAAAATTTCTTTTATTTTATCTTTTTAATTTGTGAACGAGTAACTGGCCTGTTTGATGGCTCACTTTCATTTGTTTGTGGCTTAACACCTCTTTTAGATGTTGTTTTTTTCGGGGTAATGACTGCTGCACTTTGTGTCTGAACAATTGCTGCACCACTCTGGCCATGGGTAGACACTGTAAGAATTGGGTAGGCACTGTAAGAATTGGAGGATGGTTATAGACAAGTCCACTTTGGCCCTGGGTAGACACTGGAACAATTGGAGGCTGGTTATAGACATCTGTACCTTGTGCCTGGGTAGACACCGGAAGAATTTGAGGATGGTTAAAGAAAAGTCCACTTTGGGCCTGGGTAGACACTGGAAGAATTTGAGGCTGGTTATAGACATATGTACCTTGTGCCTGGTTAGACACTGGAACAAATTGAGGATGGTTATAGACAAGTCCACTTTGTGCCTGGGTAGACACTGGAAGAATTTGAGGCTGGTTATAGACAT
The DNA here is from genome assembly GCF_040206685.1 of Ascaphus truei. Classification (NCBI taxonomy): domain Eukaryota; kingdom Metazoa; phylum Chordata; class Amphibia; order Anura; family Ascaphidae; genus Ascaphus; species Ascaphus truei. Next base: position 171,618,689 of record NC_134483.1, read on the forward strand.
CTGTACCTTGTGCCTGGGTAGACACTGGAACAAATTGAGGATGTTATAGACAAGTCCACTTTGGGCCTGGGTAGACACTGGAAGAATTTGAGGCTGGTTATAGACATCTGTACCTTGTGCCTGGGTAGACACTGGAACAAATTGAGGATGATTATAGACAAGTCCACTTTGGGCCTGGGTAGACACTAGAAGAATTTGAGGCTGGTTATAGACATCTGTACCTTGTACCTGGGTAGACACTGGAACAAATTGAGGATGGTTAAAGAAAAGCCCACTTTGGGCATGGGTAGACACTGGAAGAAATTGAGGATGGTTATAGACAAGTCCACTTTGTGCCTGGGTAGACACTGGAAGAATTTGAGGCTGGTTATAGAAATCTGTACCTTGTGCCTGGGTAGACACTGGAACAAATTGAGGATGGTTAAAGAAAAGTCCACTTTGGGCCTGGGTAGACACTGGAAGAATTTGAGGCTGGTTATAGACATATGTACCTTGTGCCTGGTTAGACACTGGAACAAATTGAGGATGGTTATAGACAAGTCCACTTTGGGCCTGGGTAGACACTGGAAGAATTTGAGGCTGGTTATAGACATCTGTACCTTGCACCTGGGTAGACACTGGAACAAATTGAGGATGGTTATAGACAAGTCCACTTTGTGCCTGGGTAGACACTGGAAGAATTTGAGGCTGGTTATAGACATCTGTACCTTGTGCCTGGGTAGACACTGGAACAAATTGAGGATGTTATAGACAAGTCCACTTTGGGCCTGGGTAGACACTGGAATAATTTGAGGCTGGTTATAGACATCTGTACCTTGTGCCTGGGTAGACACTGGAAGAAATTGAGGATGGTTATAGACAAGTCCACTTTGTGCCTGGGTAGACACTGGAAGAATTTGAGGCTGGTTATAGAAATCTGTAACTTGTGCCTGGGTAGACACTGGAACAAATTGAGGATGGTTAAAGAAAAGTCCACTTTGGGCCTGGGTAGACACTGGAAGAATTTGAGGATGGTTATAGACAAATCCACTTTTGGCCTGGGTAGACACTGGAAGAATTTGAGGATGGTTATAGACAAGTCCACTTTGGGCCTGGGTAGACACTGGAAGAATTTGAGGATGGTTAAAGAAAAGTCCACTTTGGGCCTGGGTAGACACTGGAAGAATTTGAGGATGGTTATAGACAGTTGCACTTTGGGCCTGGATACAGACAGGTGCACTTTGGGCCAGGGTACAGACAGGTGCACTTTGGGCCAGGGTACAGACAGGTGCACTTTGGGCCAGGGTACAGACAGGGGCACTTTGGGCCTGGGTAAAGACAGGTGCACTTTGGGCCTGTCTACAGACATGTGCACTTTGGGCCAGGGTACAGACAGGTGCATTTTGGGCCTGGGTAAAGACAGGTGCACTTTGGGCCTGGGTACAGACAGGTACACTTTGGGCCAGGGTACAGACAGGTGCACTTTGGGCCTGGGTAGACAGTGTTAGATTTGTAGCCTGGTTATAGACATGTGTACCTTGTGCCTGGGTATAGTGTTGACCATTATTGGACAATGTCTTCCAGGCAAGGGAAGTTCATTCTGTTTCTGTTTTTGACCTTTTCCTTTTTTTTTTTTTTTTTACCTTTTAGGTGCCTCTTGAAGTTTATCATCTGTACTAGTTGTCTGCATTGGTTCAACCCTCGTTGGTGATTCAAGATTAAAGCTTCTTACTTCGGATATGTCATCACTCAATACATTTAACACCTCTGTTTCTGGTGACAAAATGCCTGCATAGAAAGAGCCTTCATTGTTGCCGCTAAACTGCCCTTCATTTCCTGTAGAGTCTGGTAGAAGATTATTCACTTGTAGTAGAGTGTTCACAAGTGTTTTGAATGTCTTATTCATGATATGCAATTCTTCTGGGATTTTTATGATGATCTGTTTCATTGGCCGCATTTCTGATGCCATAGATTGGTGTACTCCCATTAATTCCTGATGGTGGGTATTTTGGATTAATATCATCCTTGATTCGGACGCATCAATTGCTGCCAAACTGTCTTGTTGATTACTGGCATGTTGTAATCCACGTGCTTCGGTTAATACTGGACTGTGATGTTCAGGAGATTCAATTTCTATGTATTAAAGATAAAAATTGCAATTAACATTTGACATTGTTAACATGTTTTAATGTCAGCATGTGTTTTTTAAACATATGAGTTTTTACATAATAAAAATTATTCTAAACAAAAACCTTTGCAAAATAGCTTTCTCTGTGGCATTATTCAGCAACAGTTAAACATGATTAATTGAGTGAATGGTGACATGTGTCTTGATGTAAATTATTATGCACATAACCATTATCATAAATAGTTATTATGACACCCCCTGGAACATAAATAATCAACATATTTAGAAAGGGGATTGCATAGAAATTCAAATGTCTACATTGTACTGGCATTTTTCATTTGCTACATTATGCTGCTGGATGTGGTAGCAGTGACATCACCAAGTCTGAAAGCACAAACACAGGCTATCCTGCATCATTTCACAACCAACTTGGGTGCCATGGATTATCAAAATGTGTGTGTTTATTTTCATGTGTGTGTACTTTTTAAAAGGATCAACAGTGCAAGTGACAACATAGAGAGTACAGAAGCACACATTTTGAGACTGTTTAACCACCATTTGACAAAACATGATTAACAACCAACACAGACAAACACACACACAGACACACACCTAATAGTGTAGTTGAAGTTCAATACACGCATGCTTCTTGACAGTTGAGACAAAAAAAAACATAATATACGACAAGATGGGTTGCTTGTGTCTGTGTGCAGAAAGAAGACCAGTGCAAGCATAGTTAAGCACAAACTACCTCCATTTTCAGTGCAGCGCCCTACACTATTGTGCCCACTGTCATTTCATGGCATAACTAATGTTTACATACACATTTTATGCAAACATGGTTAACATGTAGTATTATAACATAATGAATGGTGGTGATAGGCCATATTTTGAAGCACATGAAAGATACACCATGTTTAAATAAATGTTACTATAGCAAGTGTACTACATTTTTTGCAAACACAACAATTTTGTGTGTATGTAATGTTGAACATAAAATACGAACATTAGTGTAGTAACTACAGCAGCGGCAGCTCTTATTCGAGCAAAAGCCGCTGGCTGTATGTGGCTGGGAAGCGGGTAGCCGCGGCGCGTGGCGGCGCACTGTGACGTCACAGTCACATGCGCGCCCGGCTTCCCCGTCTTCCCCGGCTTCCCCAGGCTTCCCCGACACCCCTGGAGATGACATTAAGGTAAGCGGGGGTTCGGGGAAGCAGAGTGGCAGAGCAGAAGGGGTACAGGGGTCCGGAAGCGTGTGTAAATTGCGCGCGATGGAGGAGGGGGGGTGAGTGGGGGAACGCGGCGGCGCGCGTGCATTACTGGCGGCAGCTGGGGCAGATCCCGGCATGCCGCCGGTATTTAGTTCAATAAGATATGTCGCTACTGTATATGCATTTCCAAAAATATTTAAGAATATTTGTATTTGAGATGTAAACATTCATAGTGACCTGACATAGTAGCAAAGTTTATAATTTTCACAGCCTAATTTGGGAGCCATTACTTCACAAACCATGTTATCTGTTTGTGACATTTATATGAGTGCAACAACATTTGTCAAGTTACTATTAATAAGTATGGCCATATCACCAACATGTGCATGTGATCTATGTTCATCCATATGTTTGTTGTTACGTTAAAATACACACATTCTATAATCATAACATTATAGCCTCACCTTCCAGTAGTGATGATGCCAAAGAAGAATCAGATGTGGCCACCTCTTCTTCTGTGTTGTGACGCACAGGTGTAACTATATGAATAAACAAAAACATACATTTGACAAGAATACTTTTGTTAATGATAGAAGCTTAACTGGAAGTATTTAAGAGGAATTAAATGGTTATGATTGTATGAAGCCTTATTTTAATTATTAACATCAGAATATGATACATGTTCCACATCACCCAATAATGCACCTAAAGGGGACAAAATGTGTATAAGTACATAACATTGGATAAGTAATATAAGTAATGATTCTTTGACATTAATTGCTAAGATACAACATCACAGAAATGGTTCTTGTACAGTTTGTCAATATCCTATATGTTAAAATGTACACATCATTACAAGACATCACATTCTATACAACATTTTTCAAAACAACATGAAATATAGATAAATTATTCACCTGCTGGAAAAGTTTCGCCATATACGCCTATTAAAAAGGCATATTTTACATGTCACATTGATACCGCTAGACAACAATAGTAATAAGCTATGTCTACTATGACATTCATGATAAATAATGCTGTAAAAGACACTGTACTTTGCATGCGGGCTTAAACTAGTGGAGCAAGGACATTAATAATGAATCTACATTACATAAATTGTGTGATGAAATCAAATATTCAGTTGTAAGACAAACTGATAATGTTCATAAAAATATTATCTTCTCGCATCTATTACATGCATTCTATCTTGAAATACATGAACAACATTTACATACATACATAAGCTCCATTACATACTGACATAGATGCCATGTATTACATATGACATACATGACGTTCATTAAATCACATGTATTTAAACATATTTATGCATAATCATAGCAGTACAATTTGTTACATAATCAATGAATCAATGTTCTTACCTACTAAATGACCACACAGCTGATCATATTTGGCCACAATGCCCATCACAAGGGCTGTATTTTCAGCCATATTAAATCTTTTTTTTCTTTGCACGCTTGTTTTTTTCCTCTGAGCACGTGCCGCATTGGCACGTGGCTGCTGCTGACTGGACTCCCCTTCTTCCAATGGAAGAGAATCCAGGAGCAATGCACCATCAGACACCACACCACCACGATGCACCCCCCTACCACGCACCCCACCACCACCACCACGCACCCCACCACCACCACTCCCCTTACTCACACGAGCACCACTCACCCTAGCATCACTCCCCTTACTCACACGGCTACTCACACGAGCACCACTCACCCTAGCATCACTCCCCTTACTCACATGGCTACTCACACAAGCACCACTCACCCTAGCATCACTCCCCTTACTCACAAGGCTACTCACACGAGCACCACTCACCCTAGCATCACTCCCCTCTCTCACACGACTACTCACACGAGCAGCACTCACAGCAGCATTACTCTCCTGACTCACATCACTCAGCTCAGCATCACCACTCACCCCAGCATCACTCCTCTGACTCCCACGCCTCCCGTCCATACCTCTAGCACTCACAAGCAACACAAAAAATTAAACCTCAAGCTCACTAAACACTTTCAAACAGACAATAACAATAAATTGCAAACAAAATATAACAGCACAAAACAAATCAATCAACACGTCTATCAATTTCTCTCACAATGAACAGCTCTGTCCATCATTCCCTCTCTCTCTCTCCCAACAACAGAGAGAAAGAATATAAACAAATGTCACCTTTAAATAGGCCGCTCAATCACGCCATTGGTTGTTTACTCGCGCGATTCAGAAACAGAACGCCATTGGCAATGTGAAAACGCCATTGGCGGTGTGTGCACGCCATTTGAACATTCCCGCCAAGCTATTCGCCATCTTGGCAAATGGTGGTGGTGCATTGATTCGCCGCGGATTCGCCCATTCATGCATACAGAGAGTGTAACACGCCAAAAACATGGCTCGTTCCAAAACTGGCTAATGCTTTTTTTCGCTGCTTACTGCATAAACCCCCAAATCTCACTTAGGGTGGGGTGTGACATAGTCCTAAAATATTAGGCAGCTGTCTGTCCGCTTTAAGGCAGAAAGTGCAACACAGAGAAAAAATTATCCATTCCACAGTTTCACATTTGGTGAGACTGTGGGATGGAAACTCCAGGCCAGAGTTTACAGGGGTTCTGGTTTTCACTCACCTGCTCTCCTAATCTCCAAATTGGCTGCTTCACTCTCTCTCTTAGAGCCTGGAGGCTTGGAGGTCGCTTCTCCCCAGGATCCAGTTTGGGGTAGATGGCCCCCACGTGTTGCAGCACCTGAGGATCTATTTGGACGCTGTCCCCATCTGACAATTAAGGACTCAATTTTATCTCTGTGTGTTATTTAGAGTTGGTAACTGGCTTGCGAAGCCAACATTGCAGATAGGGATATGCATGTGAGTTAGACTTCTGACAGGAGTAGATGTTTATTTTTATGATTTTGTTTGTTCTTAAAGTGACAGTGTTTAAAATGTTTAGTGTCACTACTGGAGAAATAAACCACTGAAGGTTGAGGGCTGTGTGCCCCTTGTGTGTATACACATGTTTGTCTACCTTTTCTACAAATTAAACCTTAGAAGACTGTGTCGCGAAGAGCCTGGGCAAACAGTGGCGCTACATAAAGGGAACCGGTTGCCACAGGGGGTAAAGCGGCTACATGTGCATCAATACAATTTACACATTGACAAGTGATTAGCGAAGTTGCTGATTAATCCATAATCGATAGCTGAAATTTGACTGAGGGTTCACTAAATGCATGTTGGGTAATCTTCTGCTGCACTGATGGCAAAAGTTCTGTGAGGAAGATCATGTGACCAGGCAGGCACCAGATTAAATTGGTTCACTGCTAGAGTGAAAAATTGTTTATTTTTATTTTTTTAAATGCTACAAGTATTTTCTTATAGTACAGAACTGAAAAAAACACACATCAAAAAGCAAGATAAGAATCTAAGGGGGCAATGCACTAAGCAGCGCATTTTTGTGCCCGCTTGGAAAATTTTTGCTCAGCCGATAAAATTGAAGCAAAAATTTAAGCAAAACGCGGGATTCACTAACAAGTTCAGGGCATTTTGTTCCAGCCAAGCAAAAATCTGTCCGATCACGCGAGCTTTCCCCAACCACACCCCTGCTATCACGCTTAAACTTGTAAAGCACGATAACTGATAGAGAAAAAGCCGCCTGTAAGAACTGCATGGAGACGCTGCGTCCTAATGCACGGCTATTACAGGCGATCGTGAAGCATAAATATAAATTATAATACTTGTGAACATGTGCAGGGGGTCACATGAGCTGAACCGCATTGGTTTCAGCCTCGGGGACCCCCTACTTCATGAGATACAGGCCCCGTTATTGGGTGCCGGTTTAATCTGTGCTTTGCAATCTCCCGCATCACATGACCGGGGGATTTAAATCCTGCAGGGGGATACCGGCACGTTATAACAGGGCCTGTATCTCATGAGGTTAGGGGTCCCCGAGGCTGAAACCAATGCGGCTCAGCTCTGGAGAACCCATGCTCATGTACACTAGAATCAGAACACACATCACAATAAAAAATTATTCATTACTGTATCGGATAGACACAATGGTAATGAAGCTGCTTTAATATCATTTTTATTAATATTATGCGGGAGCAGGGGGTCTCCTGAGCTGAATAGCATTGATTTCAGCCTCGGGGACACCTGCTTCCCAAGTTACAGGCCCAGATATGGGGTGCCAGTATCTCCTCCTGTATTTACGTCACGCGACGTGGACGCAATAAAAATGGTGGCGACACTGGCATCCGATGCCCCAAACTGGGGCCTGTAACTCGGGAAGCAGGGGGTCCCTGAGCCAGAAATCACAGCAGTTCAGCTCAGGAGATGCCCTGCTCCCGCACACTATTAAAAAAAAATACATTAAAGCAGCTTCATTACCTTAGTGGCTATCTGCTAAGGCAATGAAGGGGTTAAGGCACAATTGCATGTTTATTGGGGACAATTGATCTATATTGATCTCTCTGTGGGGGTACCCCAGGGCTCTGTCCTGGGACCTCTTCTCTTTCCTCTGTACACACTCTCTCTAGGTGACCTAATAACATCTTTTGGGTTTAATTATCACCTCTATGCTGACGACACACAAATATACTTTTCAACACCCGACCTTACACTTGCTGTACAAACCAAAGTTTCTGAATGTCTCTCTGCTATATCATCCTGGATGGCCCACCGCCACCTTAAACTCAATATGGCTAAAACAGATCTCCTCATACTTCCTCCCAAACCTGGCCCTACTACCTCCTTCCACATTACTGCTGGAACTACGATCATTCACCCAGTAGCCCAAGCATGCTGCCTAGGGGTCACACTCGACTCCTCTCTCACATTCGCCCCTCACATTCAAAACATTTCTAAAACCTGTCGCTTTTTCCTCCGCAATATAACAAAGATACGCCCTTTACTCTGTTGGTGGACTGCTAAAACTCTGACTCAGGCCCTCATTCTCTCCCGTCTTGATTACTGTAACCTCCTGTTGTCCGACCTTCCTGCCTCTCCCCTATAATCTATCCTAAACGCTGCAGCCAGAATCACTCTACTCTTTCCTATATCTGTCTCAGCATCTCCCCTCATGAAATCCCTCTCCTGGCTTCCGATCAAATCCCGCATCTCACACTCCATTCTTCTCCTCACTTTTAAAGCTTTACACTCTTCTGCCCCTCCTTACATCTCAGCCCTAATTTCTCGTTATGCACCATCCAGACTCTTGCGTTCTTCTCAAGGATGTCTTCTTTCTACCCCCTTTGTATCTAAATCCCTCTCCCGCCTTAAACCCTTTTCACTGACTGCCCCAGACCTCTGGAATGCTCTTCCCCTCAGTACCCGACTAGCACCCTCTCTATCCACCTTTAAGACCCACCTTAAGACACACTTGCTTAAAGAAGCATATGAATAGCACTGTGGATATTCTGAACACGATGCATAAAGCTTGGCCCCCTGCAGACACACTTACCAGAACTCCCTCCTACTGTCTCTGTACGTTCTCCCTACCTACCAATTAGACTGTAAGCTCCTCGGCTCAGGGACTCCTCTTCCGAAATGTTACTTTTATGTCTAAAGCACTTATTCCCATGCTCTGTTATTTATTTGATTACCACATGTATTATTACTGTGAAGCGCTATGTACATTAATGGCGCTATATAAATAAAGACTACAATACAATACAATTGTTCTTTCTTTTCTTCTTTTGTAATTTATAATCCAATTTCGTCACTTTCTTGGGTCTTCTGGGATCTTCATCTGTATCTTCTTCTTCATCTGTATCTTTGGCAGGCATGCCCTTCTCCTATCCTATTGGATGGCCGCCGTCACATGGTACTTGAGCCAATCAGATCGTGGGAACTATATATCCAATCTGATTGGTTGTTGTAGACCATGTGACTGCCTTTGGATGACGTTGCATCCTTTCTCCAAAAAATTCTGTCACATCAGATTGGGTATATAGTTCCCACGATCTGATTGGCTCAAGTACCATGTGACGGCAGCCATGTTGCTTTTGATGATGTCATGTTAAAGGGAAAGGAATCACAGCCATTCTGATTAGCTGGCTTCATTTCCTTTACATGACGTCACCCAAAATAAAGGAAAAGCACATGGTTTTCACTGGCCAATCAGGCCCGTGGGTACCATTTGCAGAAAATGTGACATCATAGGCCTATAAAAGCCTATGTTGCCTCATTTTACACCAAGAAGCCGAGGAGAATGGACCTCCTCTACCAAAAGGAGGCATGTCGAAGATACAGATGAAGAAGAAGATACAGATGAAGACCCCAGAAGACCCAAGAAAGTGACGAATTTGGATTACAAATTACAGAAGAAGAAAAAGAAAGAAGAAAAAGACTTTGTATTTTTTTTACCTGGTTCCTGTTCGTGGATTGGTTCGAGAGCATGCAGTGTCCCCGGGATTCGGAGGGTGAAGACATCCAAAGATAAGTAAAAATATGGAATGTATGTTATTTTTCTTTTACAGGTTTTTTATTTTTATTGTGATTGAATTTTTTTGTGGATGCCCATTCATTGTACATACAGGGACAATCAATGGTTGTTTTTGCAAATGCTTGTTTTGATGTATTTTAAATGTAGTTTGCTTGTTTGTTTAGAAATGTTTGGACAATGTAATTTTTATTTAGTAGGATGTATTTTTTAGTGGTGATTTAAATAGTTTATTTCGGGGGGGCTTGCTTTTTAATAGTGGCTTCTTTTTAGTAGTTAGATTTTGTCAGATGGTGGCTACGTTGAGCTTTCATGTATTTATTAATGGGTTTGTTTTGGTGTTTTAATTGTGAATTGTGGAATTTATTTTGGATTGGGTTAATTGATTTGTGGTAATTTAGTTCTCTTTACTTCTTGATTTGTTTTTAATTTCTGATTGTTTGGATGCCATAGGAGATTGTTTGTGATTGTTTCTTTTATTTTGACCATTGACTGGCATAGTGTTTAATGATGCACAGATTATATGGGCTGTTCCACTGTGCAATTCAATTGTTTTATTGGCATTTGTTATCTATTTAATTGGCTATGTCCTGTATTTTATTTTGCTATGTGGTGTGTTTTATTATGATATGTGCTGTGTTTTATTTTGCTTTGTTTGATTTTGATATGTGCTGTATTTTATTTGGCTGTGTTTCATTTGGCTATGTTCTGTATTTTATTTGGCTATGTAATGTTTTTTTTATTTGGCTATTTAATGTTTTTTATTTGTGCCTGATTTTTTTAATCCTTCCCCATTTCTTGGTATATTGGTCAATCATGCCCATATTATATGAGCATGATGTACCCACTGTACAAATGAATGGGTGAAGGGTGGGGGTAGTTGCCTGGGGAGGGTGGTGAGGCCTCCTGGGTGGGTGGCAGAGGGTGGGTTAACCCCTTTATTACTTTAGAATGTATTTATTACTGTATGTATGCTTTCTGGCAACGGAGGACAGGGATACATAAAAGAAAGGGGGAGCACAGGTTGAGGGGTAATGAAGATGCGAGTGATCTCTGCCAGGTGTCCAATGGGGTATAGCGATACCCAAATGAATCTCCTGCCTTAGGAGTAGTGAGGGGTTGGTGATGTGGAATAATATAAAAAATGTCACTTACACGGCCTTGTGCAAGTGCTAGTGCATCAAGGTATCTTTTGTTCCTCCTTCTTCCTCCCGATGTGGATCTCCTTCTGTTCTTCTTGCGGTCGTCCCTTTTTGGTTTAAGGGGTATCCTCCTTGTACTTATTTCAGTTTCTCCTTGTTACGGACTAGTGTGAGTACACACTCATAAAGGTATCTTTTCCTCTCTTGCAGTTTTTTTTTTTTTTTTTTTATAACTTCAAGTTTATTGAATTTTTCAGTACAGATAGTATCGCGATACAGGTGACTTGGACATTCAATGTATTACATCCATATACGATACATACACTGGCGACACACTTTATTCGAGCTCGGCTAGTCCCACGAATTCGGGTATACCCGGGTGTATTGAGGTTTGTGACTGTTTTCTGCCCGAGTATATTGGGTTATTTTCCAGGCAGGGATTGAAGCATTTTATTCCCGCTGGCTGCAATACTGCACAGTATATATATATATTGCATTATAATTCATGAATTTATGCCATCTGGTAGACACGCGAAGCATTGCAGCCTATTAAATCCTAATCATTATCATTTAACAGATCAGCCGCCCGTCAGCCAGGCATGAACCCAGGCTGGGAAGGCAAACGCAACGGGGCTTGTCAGAGGTGAGGAGCGGCGCATTCCAGGTATCTGCCAGGTACATACTGGGTATTTGCTCGAATAAAGTGTGTCGGTGCAGTATAGCCTCTCCCTTAGGCACTTACAGTAAACATAGAGGTATATAACTTCCTTTATACCAGAAGGTACATTTAGACAATTTAAACTTGGGGGCAAAAGAAAATAAGGGGAGGGAAGGGGAAAAGGGAGTGAGTGAGGGGAAGGGAGGTCTGGGGGGGCGCGGGCTCTCTTTTCTTCCGCATTGAAGTTGGTGGCTAGGCCGCTGTGTTCGCTGTGTTTACCACCCACGGGGTCCACGCTATGTGTGGTTGAAGTGCGCATTCAGCCAGGTTTTGCAGTCTAGTTCGCTCTCTTTGATTGAGAATGCATTTGGGACTATCATTGCCAAATTGTGGCCACCTCTACCCCAGGGATATCTGTCTGTGCCAGCCAAGGCGTCCAGACTTTTAGATATTTGTTGCCAGTGTCATTAACTAAACTAGTTAATTTTTCCATCTGGCATATGTACCATAATCTATTCCGAATCTTGGGGATACTTGGGATCTCAGGTTGTTTCCACATAGCTGCGATCTCGCACCTCATAGCTGTTGCAAAATGTGCAACCAGTTTATTTCCAGTTTTAGAGAGGCCCGGCCATGGTCTATTCAAGAGGAACAGCCACTGATCCGGGGGAATGAGAGGTCAATAATCCTCTGGATCCAATGTCAAATTCCTTCCATAAGGGTGAGATCCGAGGGCAAGACCACAGCATGTGCAACAGGTCAGCTGATTCTCCACACATAACCCCTGCGTGAGGGTAACCCGCGTCCCAGGGTGAGGAGTAGGTGGGGAGAGGGAAGGATGGGGCAGGGACAAAAAAGTGCAAAAAAAAAGAGAAAGGCAAAGAGCCGTGTCTGGGCAGATCCAGAGTCGGCTCTCCTTCCCTACATGTCGGACAGCCATCTGGCACCCGAATAGGGGGTAACCCAGTGTCCTTGGGACTGTTTTCTTTAGGGCTAAACGGCTCCCATGGACTACTTCCATGGGACACCACCTGAGGCGCCGGCGAACAACCAGGGTTAGTTCGCACCAGCAGTGTTCCACGTGAGTGGAGTGCGATGTATTGTGGCACAATATATATATCTTTATTACATCTTGAAAAACTGGGTGATTTGTCTAACTTAACTTAACTTAGCGTCGGCTCCGCGGATGCGTCCCAGTGCCCGAAGATCCCCCCCGACCGGAGGCACGCCGCCCCCACTGTTAGTGCTTATCGTCAGTTCTTGCACGGGTGGGTTTATTCTCCTCCCCTGTCCACACTTAGTGGAGCAGAATGGCGTGGGGGGCCTGCGGCCCAGGGAGGCAGATGTCTGGATGTACAGGATCTCATCAGGAGCATCTCCGAGCACCCCAACATGCCACCAGCCGACTGTTGTGATGACAAAGTGACCCTATAACGAAACAGAACAAACAACTATAACGACATACTATAACTTGAACAGTATGGATGAACTTAACATGATCCGGACCATATTATAAAGCAGTACCCCTATCCCTCCTCCCCCCCCCCTTTGTAAGCCTATGGGTCTTTCTGGCCGTTCCAGAGTGTCTGCCTAATCTGCCATCTACCCCCTTTATTACTTGCTATTGAGCCCTCTGGGGTATAATACTCATCCCCTGTTGGCTCCCCGAGGCGCTATCTGATCTAAACTGCTGCGTACGGACCCTGGCCTATCTGGACTGTGGTTTTAGATGTGCGGGGGAACCCCTGTTGGCAATGCCTATCCCAAGTCTGCGGGAACCTTATCAGGGAATCCTTCCTCCGTGTATCCCTCTTTATTTTTCTGGGGTCTACCCTTGTCTATCCTGTGAACTACATCGCTCCCCTCAGCTCTGTATGGAGTGCGTGGGGTATATCTAAACCTCTGTCGGTCCCCCGCTCCTTCCCGTGTGCTTTCGTCGTCTCATTCCCTCCCCTAGTCTGGCCCCGTACACCTCTCCCATAGCTATGCAGTGTAGTCCCAGCGACTTTGGCTCCGGTAGCGCCCTGTCCTCCGGAAGTTCTCCGCAACCCGGAAGTCACATGTAGAGCGGAAGAGCTTGATCGGTGCAGCTCCTTCGATGCGTTGCTGGGCTGTCTGCAGGTCTGTGGCACCTCCCTCTCTCTCTTTGCGCTTCTAGCGTGGGTTCCCGCCATCGATGTCAATGAAGATCCCTGTAGATGGCTGCCGTCGTCTCCAGCCTGCAGTTCCCAAAGATGACAACCAGGGGGACGGGGGACGATGCATTATCCTCTATGGCCGGCCATTTTAACGTGGATAGGGAATGGGGTAAGGTCCCCTTTAACTGCTTAATTGGTCCTGCTTGATGGTGAAAGGCTCGGATCTTCACGAGGTTTCAGCTGCCTCGGCTCATACTCTGCTCCAGGACGTCTCCAGTGCCAGACCTGCTTCAGATTCCAGGTGAGGAGGCTGAGAGGGAACGGGGCTAGGGTTTTTTTGTAGCAGCCCCAGCTTTTTAAGGAAGACGTCGCCATCTTCCGCTCTCCACAGGGTATTCGCCACCCCATTTTTGACTACCAGGAGGGCGAAGGGGAACAGCCACCTATACCTTACGCCCTTGTCTTGTAGGATTTTTGTGACCGGCCCCAGATTTCATCTTCTAGAGAGGGTAGCTGGAGATAGATCCTGGTAGATCTGGAGTTTGATACCCTCAAACTCCATGACTCTCGATTCCCTGGCTATCCGACAGACAGAGTCCTTGATTTTATAATAGTGGAAGCGGACAATAATATCACGCGGGGGGTCACCTGCCTGTGGCTTCGATCGCAAGGCTCTATGGCACCTGTTAAGGTGCAAGTTCAGTGCCATTTTGTCAGGTAGCAGGTGTTCCAGCCACTTCTGTACAAATTCCTCTGGGTCATTCATGGCTTCTGTAACCCCGCGAATGCGAACATTATTACGCCGATCGCGATTCTCTGCATCTTCTTGTTTGTCCGTGAGGCCTCGGATCTTGTACTCCAGTTGGGCCACCACTTTATTAGTCTGTTGGAGTGCCCTCGTGTTAATGTCCATTTTGTTTTCCAAGGCTCCGGTCCGTTCACCTAGCCCGTCTATATCCCTCCTCAAATCCCACAGCTCTATGCGGAAGAACTGATTATTTTCTCCGCAGAATTCTCTGAGGTCCTTCCTGGTGACCAGCTCTTGGTCATCAGCTCTCGATGCCGGTCTGTCAGCATCCGAGTCTGACTGCATTGCTCGTGCAGGGGGTTCGGCGTCACTTACCGCTGCTGAAAGGTTTTTGTTCAAATAGGTGGTGACCGAGGGGTCTTTCTGCTTTGATTTAGCCTTTGTCGGCATCTCTGGGTATTCCGGTCAATATTATGTTGATATGCTGCTTGTGGGGTCACTTGAAGTGCCACTTTTTATTGATAATTAAGCCGGTGCGAGAGGAGCTAGTAACCTAGACTTCCATACACTCTGGCTTCGCGCATGCACCTCCTCCTCCCTTGTAGTTTTTAACTGCGTTTTGATGTCTCCTCTGTGGCTCAGTACTGAGCAGAGCTGGGATTCCTCCTCCGTGCAGGATTCAAAATGAAGGCTGATGGCCGCTTGTGTGATGCGTTAAAACAATTTATTAAAATGACATGAAAAATAACAATGGCACTTACATTAAAAACAAAAACAAAAAAGGGGTAGCAGCCTGTACTTAAGCAGTCGTTGGTGACTCGTTATGTGCAGCTCTCTGTTTTCGTGTCCGGATGCAGTGCTACAACATCGCCATCTGACTGCTGTACGGTGGCTGGAATGGTCCAAGAATCGTGTAAAGTCGAGCAACGCGTTTCACCCTTTGCTGGGCTTCCTCAGGCTCCGTAGATGGGGCAGGCCAAGATCCAATAGCATTTTATATTGTGCCTGGCCTATCCCATAGTTCATATTCAACTCTACACATCTTGTGGCTAATTTGAAGAGGTAAAAGCGTTGTGCACAGTCTCAACATCAAATACAGGGCTGAACTCATTTAAAGTCACGGTACTGTGACGTAAATATTAATGCTAATGGTGATAGAGGTAATTTCATACTAATACAAGCATTGGATATATGACCCTAAATAAGGGGACTAACTTTGCAAAGTACATATACATAGTGCCCTGTCATAATCTTATTGTGGTGATCAATATGACAAACATTCTATTTAATAAATACATTAAAATCCAATAAGTTAATAAGTTAGACGAATACCCAAAGTGACAGTGTTAGATATATGTGTAAAAAAATCAATTAATGGAATCTGGTGAATCGATACAAAATAGAGAGATAATAAAAATGTTGATGAAGATAATAAAAAACATCAAGCGCAACCTTAAGTTGCTAGCATAGAGATGTGCATACTTAAAGTCACATGAAAAATGTGACGTGAAACAACTAATGGTAGTATTCATTCTCACACTGGTATAAGTACAAGGTAGTCCCAAAGTTAGGGAACTAACTTGGCATAACAGATGTCATAGTAGTCGGCAGACATAATGCTAATCTAGTGATCAGTGAAACACATACATGGTTAACAAATGCAGTAAAATGCAAATAGATTAATGTGAACATCAGTACCCAAATTGGGAGTAGATATAAGTCATTCAGCAAGAAAATACAATAATGTCGGTGATGTGTGTATTTAATGCTGTGCATACTAATTCCATGGTACAAGTCAGCCCGAAGCTGTCCTCAACCTATATGAATAGCAAGATCTGTGAAGGAGATGGTGGGGAGGGTGGGGGGGAGGAAGGGGAAAGAGGAGAAAGGAGAAATCGTGAGTACACATATTGTGATGGAAGGGATAAAATCCATAGACTCTTCAAGAAATGTTATAATACAGTACATTTAAAGTGTCAAGTGCCAAGTTGGTGGTAACCCCAGGTGAGTGTCGTGCAATTTTTTTTATATATTTGCACTGAATTTGATGAACTGGGTGTAACGTCTAAATATATTTAAAATAACCAGACTTGTCTGGGTACTAAATACGTAGTCAGGGATAGCTGAAAATTACTTACGGGGAAAAGTCCAAGGTATAGTGAAGGAAACCATGATACAATCATGCAGTACAGTCGAATGGAGGGTACGAGACCTACTGGAAGCTAAATCAAGGCCCCCAGGTCTATGTCTATGTTCAGACCCCTGGAGGTCAGAGTTTTCAATCTATAGATCCAGTAGGTCTTCCGTTTGCAGTTTTAATAGTCTATCACCGCCTCTCCAGTGTGTGTCTACCTTTTCTATTCCTTTGTAACTGAGTTAAGTAACTCATATTAAGTACTGATGTTCACATCGCGGTTGTGGTCGGTGTTTTTTTACCATTCCCTACCTCAGCCCCATGGTCGTGCCTCGTTTGTGGTGAGCTACACGTTACACTGTCCCAAGTACAGCACACAAGTGAGCACGTAACTTAGATATGGATATAGATATAACTGGGTTAATACACACGGCTACTCTAGCCACACACCCTTTCTCCTCCTCCAGGAACCAGTGAGTTAATATTAAGCCCTAGTCAATTGCAAATCATAACTATCCACTATAACCACCTGAGGTATGCAAATATGATAAAATATATGAGATTAATATTTGCCAGGGCCCTAGGTCCCTGTTTATTATAGGAGAGAGAGAGGTAGAGAAGAGAGAGAGAGAGAGAGAGAGAGAGAGAGAGAGAGAGAGAGAGAGAGAGAGAGAGAGAGAGAGAGAGAGAGAGATAAATTAATTAATTACCAGAAGGATGTATGATAATAAGAGACAGCACACTGAGGGTTAAATCCAAAACAAAGTCTGTATTGTAGACAAGAGAGGCATTGCAACCAACGTTTCTGTCACCGTAACGGGACCTTCCTCAGGGTCATGCAATGGTCAAATGCCCATGTGAATCCTTATATACCACCACCCAGTGCAACATAAAGAAAATTCCTCTAAGTTCCCAAAGCGAGTTGCGAGTAAAAGTTAAGCATAAATATATTACGTAATCCGATTTGCAGTTTATATAACTTTCTACAATAAAAGTCTCCCCTGTTGTTTTTGAGGTAAAATTAAACTTATCCTTTGATTTATATTTACATGCCGTGCATGAATAACAGCCATAAAAACCTATTGGTTTGTCCAACCAAGTATTAGTAGTGCCTTCTTTTTTGGTTTTAAAAGTAGTTGGTGCCAGTTTATTTTTGAGATTTGGGGCTCTTTTGAAAAGGATTTTGGGTTCTCAGGAATATGGCCCCAAAGAACGGGGTCATTTTGTAAAATATGCCAGTGCTTGCAAATGATTTTTTTTTAATATCATTTGTATCTTTATTGTAAGGCGTAAGGAATGACATACTGTAGTTAGTTGCATTGTTAGTTGTTTTATCTTTGGTTTTATCCAATAATAGTTCTTCTCTTTGGACTAAATTTACTTTTTCAACGGCTTTCTTTAAAACATGCTCATTATAATTTCTATCTTTAAATCTGTTTAGGAGGATCTTTGACTGTTGTTGATACATTTCTTCTTCACTGCAGTTTCTTTTAATTCTTCGTAGTTGCCCGTAGGGAATGTTTTTTATCCATTGTGGATTGTGACAGCTATTTTCTAGTATGAAACCTAAACATTTTTTAAATTTTCATAACTCTGACCCGAAATACCTATTCTATATGGGTATAGAACAAGTTAATAAACACAGGCGGGGGGGCAATAGGTTAAATAGTCTGGCCAGAAGAGAAACATACTGGATCCACAAAATGCAGACTATGTCCCCCCTAGGTCTAAATGTAGATATTGATATTGGTGCTTTTTTAGTTTAGCTTAAATTTTACAGTCCATTTTAACTGTCCTTTTAATTTATGAGTCTATTATATCTTATTTTATTTCTAGTGTGTTTATTCTCCCTTTGTATTGACAAATATATTTTATTTATTGTAATCTATATTAAGGCTTTTTTATAATATTAGGTTATAAACTTTATAATGTATGATTGAATATTAATTATGTCTTTCCTCTCTCCTCTTCCTCCATTTACCTCTTTACCTCCATACACATTAAGTGTATTCTTAGCAATAATACTTATGAGCATTTTAGTGGGTATATACTATTTTTAATATACACAACACAAATATCCATATATCACGTTTGTGAAAAAACAATTTTTAAAGAATTATTTTTATATGTAGCAAGTTTAAAAATGATTATTTAACCATGTATATATGTATGTATTCACCCTATGGGTTTTGGACCTCGCGCTATGTGTGAGCGCTGAGGGGGTTAAAATTAAACACAAATTTCTTTCTAACCAATTGATGGGCCTATATATTACACAAGAGCACACCCATATAATCATACTCCTGACGAAGCAGTGTGCGAAACGCGTAGAGATAGAGTTTGGAGAGAATTTGCTCACTGAAGGACTGGCAATCTACTGCTGACACCAGACCCATTTTGGCTTCCTGCCCTCACCTGTGACGCGAAACCGGAAGTGACGCGACGGCAGAGACTGATGCGGAATTACACTGTGAGGTGTAAGTGAAAGTGAAGCACCGGGCAGCAGCCTTACACTTCACCACCCTTCTATCGGCGGTTCTCTCCACCACCCATTTAATTAATTGAAAATGTGAGTTTCCTTAATATTTGTGACTAATACATATTTATAGTTTATACAGTATGCACTATTTGTGGTTTCTTTCACTTGCATATCATCCACTCCACTGAGAGACATCCTGACCCCAGCTACACAAAGGGCTCCAGTCAGAGAGAGATGGATCTCTGACATGCAGTAATATAATACGATTTTTGTGAGTTCATTTCATATATTGATTATCTTTTTAGCAGTGATCTACCATCTGCACTATATATATTTTTATTTTTTCACATATCACGAGCTTATCCTGCGCTCCTCCTCAACCCCAAGAAAAGAAAATTCTACATCCTGGGACTTGGAACTGTCCCACCAGAGAAAGTTGAGCTGCACTTGTACACTTTTATTTTTATTATCACTTTGTGGTGTAAGGTTTATTTTGTGTATCTAAGGTGTGTCACTAATTACACCATATTAATTGGGAAG
This sequence comes from Ascaphus truei, assembly GCF_040206685.1. Taxonomy (NCBI): domain Eukaryota; kingdom Metazoa; phylum Chordata; class Amphibia; order Anura; family Ascaphidae; genus Ascaphus; species Ascaphus truei. Next base: position 171,638,286 of record NC_134483.1, read on the forward strand.
CGCCCAGTCCATCCACATTCCCCACTCCCCCACCCACTGTCACAATACAGCAACTGTCAGCTGCTCACTGAAGGATGGTCCCTGGACCTTCACTATAGGCCAAGGGCACCCGCAGCAGTCCCAGCTCTTCCCTGTCCCTCTATTAGGGACAGAGGAATGGTACACACTCACCCTACCCCGGAGGCAAGAGGACCAGTGTAGGCCCAATAATCAGGCTCTTAGCTGTGTGGCCTTCCCCTCTCAAGTAGGTAGAGTAGGAGAGCACCAGGTCTGTCTCATGATTGGTCATGCCCAGGCCTGATGTCACCACCTCCTGCTGTCACTCAAGTGCAGCACCAAGGAGGGGGAAAACCCCATGATAACTACTGGCAACCTGATTGTACCAGGGCTTACTGCCAGTACAGGAGCAGAATAGTAGCCATCGGGTTACCTGGCTACACTCTCCCTCTGGTGGAATCCCAACTATCCCGCTTGGGTCCTAAATTTTCGGGTACCATCCTTGAATGTAACCAGAACATAACCAGAGAATATTTCACATAATTATTATCACATTCGGTATGCATGATAATATTTTCTATGAATACAGTCATTACAGCTTACTAGAAACGTTTAGCAGCTTTATTTGACTACAACCATAAAAATGGCTGCCATACAGAACAAGGTTTCCTCCCAATATGGAGAACCTTATCAATAATAGTGCTCAGGATCCGGCTTTCTTACTAAGGCTCCTGAGTCATCAGTCACAGTAATGGAGAACACCTTTTTGGATGCCGTTCTGACACGTACTCCACCCGGTCTATGTAGGCTGACCTCCCGACCTTCCAGATACCCACCAGGTAAGTTACACTTTCCTGCATGTTATCAAAGGTGCTCCGGCTATGCTCCATAACATAAACCTTTACAGCTTCTATCAGCCACTTCTCCCTATTCGCGACAATCTCCCTCATTAACGGCTCAGGGACATAGGGATACTCAAACCCGTGCCAGTTCCTGTACTTCTGAACTACATGCCGCCCAGCCCGACTGATCTTAGTTAAACGGCGACCTTCAGCATGGCCTGGCTGAACCCAGAACAATTGTTCCTGAACCGGAGGTTTGTAGATGTCTAGGGCCATTCCCTTGGGCTGTACTATACCCAACCTTATCTCCTTCTCTCTTCTTCTAATGGCCACTGCACAGCACTTATTCCCCCACCTGCTGTCTCTGTAAGTTTCCCCTCATACCTCTTAGATTGTAAGCTCCTTGGGGCAGGGATTTCCTTTCCCATTGTCTGATTTTTTTTTGCTGCACTTATTGTATTTTAAAATTCCCTGTACTGTATTCTTTGTGAAGCGCTGAGTACACTTTTGGCGCTATATAAATAAAGACATACAATACAATACATTAATCTATTTGCATTTTACGGCATTTGTTTACCATGTATGTGTTTTACTGATCACTAGATTAGCATTATGTCTGCCGACTACTATGACATCTGTTTTGCCAAGTTAGTTCCCTAACTTTGGGACTACCTTGTACTTATACCAGTGTGAGAATTAACACTACCATTAGTTGTTTCACGTCACAGTTTTCATGTGACTTTAAGTATGCACATCTCTATGCTAGCAACTTAAGGTTGCGCTTGATGTTTTTTATTATCTTCATCAACATTTTTATTATCTCTCTATTTTGTATCGATTCACCAGATTCCATTAATTGATTTTTTACACATATATCTAACACTGTCACTTTGGGTATTCGTCTAACTTATTCACTATATTGGATTTTAATGTATTTATTAAATAGAATGTTTGTCATATTGATCACCACAATAAGATTATGACAGGGCACTATGTATATGTACTTTGCAAAGTTAGTCCCCTTATTTTAGGGTCATATATCCAACGCTTGTATTAGTATGAAATTACCTCTATCACCATTAGCATTAATATTTACGTCACAGTACTGTGACTTTAAATGAGTTCAGCCCTGCATTAGATGTTGAGACTGCGCACAACGCTTTTACCTCTTCAAATTAGCCACAAGATGAGTAGAGTTGAATATGAGCTATGGGATAGGCCAGGCACAATATAAAACGCTATTGGATCTTGGCGTGCCCCATCTACGGAGCCTGAGGAAGCCCAGCAAAGGGCGAAACGCGTTGCTCGACTTTACACGATACTTGGACCATTCCAGCCACCGTACAGCAGTCAGATGGCGATGTTGTAGCACTGCATCCGGACACGGAAACAGAGAGCTGCACATAACAAGTCACCAACGACTGCTTAAGGACAGGCTGCTACCCCTTTTTTTGTTTTTGTATTTAATGTAAGTGCCATTTTTATTTTTCATGTGATTTTTCATGTAATTTTAATAAATTGTTTAATCGCATCACACAAGCGGCCATCAGCCTTCATTTTGAATCCTGCATGGAGGAGGAATCCCAGCTCTGCTCAGTACTGAGCCACAGAGGAGATACCAAAACGCAGTTAAAACCTACAAGGGAGGAAAAGATACCTTTATGAGTGTGTACTCACACTAGTCCGTAGCAAGTAGAAACTGAAGTAAGAACAAGGAGGATACCCCTTAAACCAAAAAGGGACGACCGCAAGAAGAACAGAAGGAGATCCACATCGGGAGGAAGAAGGAGGAACAAAAGATACCTTGATGTACTAGCACTTGCACAAGGCCGTGTAAGTGACATTTTTTATATTATTCCACATCACCACTCCCTCACTACACCTAAGGCAGGAGATTCATTTGGGTATTGCTATAGCCCATTGACACCTGGCAGAGATCACTCACATCTTCCATTACTCCTCAACTTGTGCTCCGACTTTCTTTTCTGTGTTCCAATTACTATCAAGGGTCCTGGATACAACCTGTTAGGTCAGAGTCACAGGAGGGCACCACGAAGCTAAGGGGAAATAAACCCCAAAAGGTTGTAAATACACTTATATCTTTTCCACACTCCACATTGAGGTAGCACCCGGGTTTTTTTCCGCTGTATTAACGGAGGACAGGGACCTGCAGTAAGCTGATGAGAACACCCTTCATATTGCCAGGGTTAAGTAGAACGGTTTTATTTACTTTTTTTATGCTGGCTAATGTTGTGATTAATAATGGGCAAATAATCTATTATCCATATCTGGATAATAGTTATTTTGACCATTACTGTACTGTATGTGTTTGGTGGGTGGGGTGTATTTATTGAAATGTAGGACTTGTTTATTCTTTTTTAAATACAGGATTGGTACCGCAGGGCAGTGGGGACCCACGGGGACCATCCTAGGACCCCCGGATGCCCAAGGGTACCACCCGAGGACCCCCAGATGCCCACGGGAACCACCTGAGGGCCCCCAAACCCCCATGGGAACCACCCGAGGGCCCCCAGAAACCCGTGGGGAAGACCCGGGAACACCAAAACACCAGCAGGACCACCCGGGGACCCCAGCCGACTGAGGTATTAATCATGTGTGTAAAATAAATAAATATTTGTTTTTATGTGAGGCACAGGATGGGTGGGTGTACTTATCTGGATAATAGTATTTTGGCCATTATTGTACTGTATGGATTAGAGGGCGAAGGGTGGGAGGGAAGAGGGTGTATTTATTTAAAAGTATAGTTTATTTTTGGGGTGGCACACCATTGGTACCGCAGGCCAGCGGGGACCCCCGTACTCCCGCGGGGATCACCCGAGGGCCCCGGACTCCTGCGGGGATCACCGGAGACACCTGCTGGACTGTTGTATGAATGGTGTGCCTGAAAAAAGGTAAACAAAGATTTTTTGTCCAGCTGCTTTTGTGCCTGCCTTTAGCTGGCGCGTTTTCCTGGCGTGCTTTTAAAGCACGATTCAGTTATCGCTGCTTAGAGAGTCCCGCTGACTGCGAAAAAATGGCGTGTTTGCCTTTTTTTGCTTGGTCACACGTGTTTTGCTCGCATGGCTGAAAACATGCCTTTTAAGGCTGATATAGCGCTGTTATCACTGCTTAGTGAATCGCGCAGCAGCCTGTATCAGCCTTAAAAACCACTTTGAGCTCTTAAAAGCAGTTATCGCAGCTTAGGGCATGGCCCCCCTAGTGCAGATGTGGAGAATTCATGGTTAATAAACAGGGCAATAAACGGATGAAAGGGATAGTGAGAAATTAAGAGAGTATGTAGTACCATATATCCAACAGCAGTGTTTATTTACCATGAATTCTTCACACCTTCTCTCAGATTGTTATTTTGCTTTTTTACATTTGTGTTAAATTTATGGAACATTTGTAAGTCAGTTTTGCTGACCTGAGGAAGAGAGATAACTCTTTAAAGCTTGTGTTATAATATCAATTGTTTGTTCAAATAAAAAAAAGGTATCAAATACTAAAGTACTCATTTACTCTACATTATCTCAACTGGACTAACACAGCTATTTTTTCTTAATTCAGTTCCTCTTTAGAAACTGAAGCTCCAATCTTAATTTTTGGGGCTCTTTTAAGCATAAGCACAGTACTATTCATGGTCAAGTTAACTGAAAACTGCAGCTCATTTAATTCTGTAATAAATAAATATATTTAAAGTCAAAAGTATCAAATAAATATATATATTTTTTAATGTGTTTTAATATTTAATATTTTTCTGCACTCTGATGGGTAGATACACCGAAGTGTGTTACATTTTTAGCACTACGTTTTCGCCATTTTATGTATCCTTATCTGCAACGCATATTCCCAAAGGTGTTTAGCATTACGATATCCTCGTATTCACCTGAAATACAGCGGATCGATAAGTTTTAATGGATGTTTGGTTTATTTATATGCAAATCATATGGTAATGAGCAGTTTACCTGAGAACGGAGATCCTCAGACCTCTGTTCATGTTAGCGCATGTGAATAACACTATGATATTTAAGACCTTCCAAATGCTGACATTGCCGACATCCAGACCATTATTATCATTGAGCTGCTTCTGGGAATAGCCTACAAGGAAAAGGGGCGGGTCTTAAGTGATACCCACATGAATGTACTGAGTGCTAAAACTTAACCCTTTCATTACATGTGATAAAGATAAATTTGGCACCTTATAATGCACTTAATATAGCAACAACAAAAAAATGCTATCAATGCTAAATAATCTTACAAGTAAAATAAACATACAACCATTAGATGTCCTTGCAGTGTCCAATGATGATTGTAGTGGTAAATTACCAAGTAAATGAAATTGAAAAGAAAACACACATAGCGTAATGCTGTGGGTAAATAGGACAAATATGACAAACAGCAAACAACACACAACAAAAAATACTAAACTAAGTGTTTACCTTTCTTTACCCTCTCTCTTCCACGATATGAACACTGCTCTCCATTCCATCCTCCTCATCATCCCTGATAAATTCAGTATAGCTGAGGAAACGCGTAGGGACGTATGCACATGTGATGCTGATAGGCATTTGTGATACTCCAGTACTGCGGTGAAGAAAACTGCTGCTAAACTGCTGCTAAAGCGATCCTACCCCTTGCCCGGAACAGCAAGCACTGTTGATCTGTTTCCGGAGGAAGAAATTGACAGTGACTGAGAACACAGGATCCTGCTGGTCGGAGACTCCTGGCAGCTCACATGGTCATTTGGAGCAGGGAAGAAGAGCAGAGAAGAACAGAGTGCCGTATGGACAAAGTGGCGAGTTTAGCAGCTGATTTTATTACCCACGAACAGAGAGCCGATTTGTGGCTGTTGAGAGCGGTGAATGGACTGCCAATTTTTCATTGAATTGTGACTGTCTGCAAGTTCATGTGGTGAGCAGTACCAACAGAAGGAGGTGTAGCTGGAGGAAGACTTTCTGTGGGACACAGAGTGATGACACCATCCGGTCTCCAGATTACCCACACATCCTTTTGAACCACTGGATACAGCAGAGGAGGCACCTTGTTACCAATGGAATGTTTGGTGTGGATCCATACAGCTCTCTGGCGATTGAGTATATCTCATACATGCTTTATATTGAACTCTGTTTGTGAGTGCGTTTTTTTATATGTTTCAGTCCTATAAATTATTTTAAAACTTTAATACACTAGGAGTGCGCCTCTTTTTTCTTGTTTTTTTACATATATATATATATATATATATATATATATATATATATATAAAAGAAGAAAAAAGCGCCCAATCCTAGTGCATTACTGTGCAAAAAATAAATTTAATTCCCAAAAAAGGCTCATAAAATGAACTCACAAACATAGAATATAAAAAAGCATGTTATGAGATAATACTCATGCTCCAAAGGATCAGGAAAAGCCACTTGTCTTCTACACTGCTCCGTGACTCCACTGTATCCGATATGGCCCTCGTTGTTCACCGCCAGCAGGAACTCACGATGTTAGGCTCTCCACGAACTCCTCTCCCCGGGAATACACCAACAGATGATCTTGGTTCCCACCGGGGACAATGGATGCGGTGGAACAGCGGATGACGTCACACGGTAAGTATGGATGAAATCAGTTTAGCTGATGAAACGCATAGTGCCAGGTGTGCTGTGGATCTTCAAGCGTCTTTTCCAAACCCGCTCGGCATTCAAACCTGTTCGGTATCCATACTTACCGTGTGACATCATCCACTATTCCGCCGCATCCATCGTCCCCGGTGGGAACCAAGATCATCTGTTGGTGTATTCCCGGGGAGAGGAGTTCGTGGAGAGCCTAACATCGTGAGTTCCTGCTGGCGGTGAACAACGAGGGCCATATCGGATACAGTGGAGTCACGGAGCAGTGTAGCAGACAAGCGGCTTTTCCTGATCCTTTGGAGCATGAGTATTATCTCATAACATGCTTTTTTATATTCTATTTTTGTGAGTTCATTTTATGAGCCTTTTTTTGGGAATTAAATGTATTTTTTGCACAGTAATGCACTAGGATTGGGCACTTTTTTCTTCTTTTTTCTATGCAGGTGGAGAGGGTGGTCGTTGTGCCCTTTTAAGAAGCTGCCTGTTTCCTGATAGTGCTTTGTTTTTTTCCCCATATTGGACACATTTTGGACTCCGAAGGACTATTCTTATTGTGTGTATATAGGAGGGTCCACAGCACACCATGTGTAATTATTTATACACAATTAATTAGGTTTCATTGATTATTCAGTAAGAGATTATGTATGGATTTATAGGTTTTTATTCAATTTTATAATTTTTTATTTTTCTATTTTTTGTTGTCATACCTCACCCAATCGCAGTCCTCCATTGTATATATTTATATATATATATATATATATATATATATATATATATATATATATATATATATATATATATATACATACATACATACATACATACATACAATCAGAGAACCAAAGGACAGGCACACCCAAGTTCAAGAAGATCCACCGGCGTCAGTATCCAATGCGAGATCACTTCCGCATCACGTGGTCACGTCCTGGTCTCGTGAGATCTCTGCTTACACTGCTGCGGATGCGACTCCATTTGTGATTGGGATATCAGTCTCTCACTGTTGTTCTGTTCATCGGACAGTTGCCCTATGCATTTCACCGCTATGACTTCCCCAGGGGCTTATACTCACATATCTGTCCCTTCCTTCTTATATAGTTATCTCCAATTTTCTATTGGTTCCTGATACAGATGCTGGTTGATCGGAGCAGAGCTGAGTGTGAGAGACTCCGTATATTACTCTCATCTGCCTTTTAACTTTCTTACCAATGTTTTTTTTACAATTTTATTAAATATTTTAACACTATATTGTTTCCTGCATTGTCTCTAAACTTATGGTTAACCCATGAGATAGAGGCTGAGTATCTGGTATCATACCATTGGGATCCTACAGTATAAACAGCTGAATCAGATGTGGAATTCTAGCTCCAGGTGACAACACTAAAGGGTGTGCTGTGAAAATTCAAAGCCAAAGATTGCTCCTGATCCTATAATTTGATAAAGGCATTAATTATCCTACTAATTGTGTGCATATCTTCACACGTGAACGCGTGCACCTTAATTTGTTCTTATTTGGACATACTACTCTATGTTGTTTTCCACCTCTCCCCTCTTTTCTCCTTTTTATTGCGCCTAGGTCATTCTTTGCCATACAAACTCTCTCGGCATCTGTGGAGCCGAGGACCTAATTGGCACCAAGTAATTAGGGACAAATAGACATCAAGGGTTAGTACCTCCCCCCAAAACATTATATATATATATATATATATATATATATATATATATATATAATCAAAAAATAAATAGATGATACCGTTCTGTGGCTAACGAAATGCTTTTATTTGTGCGAGCTTTCGAGATACACTGATCTCTTCTTCCGGCGATGTTACAATGAATGAAGCAAGGATAACTTAAAAACAGTGTATCTTGGAATGTTATCTGTGCTTGTCCTTCCCCCGTGTGGATGTGTTTTATGGCTAGAGGTGTCAAAGGGTAACTGAAAGCAAGTGAAGAAAGAGTGTGTATGTGTATCAGTGTGAATAAAAATTAATGGAGAGCCCACAGTATAAACAGTGCTCTACACAAGGTGTGTGTGGAGTGAGAGGGATATAAATGGTGTGGGTGGGTGTGGAAATGTGAGAGTTTGTAGCACAACTAAAAGTGTGTGTGGATACTATGTGGTCCCTATTGGTGTATATGGATGGAAAAATAAGGAGTATTAGTATGTGTGAGAGACAGCTGTGTGTGCATACATATAGCACAGTATGTACAGACATGGCCTTTAGCGCTCATGGGAAGAGAGTTCGCTAGTGTCAGTAATGACTCATAAAATTTCGATCTCTGTTTAGGCCACTGCTAAGTGTCCCGAACAGTTGCATAAATTTGTATTCATGCAACCGTCTCTCTTTCGGGGTTTTAAGATTACCTTTGAGTATGGCAACCCTCAGATCGTTCATCTTATGGCCAGAGTCAGAGAAATGTTCGCCAACAGGACTGTCTCTTGTTCCGCGTGTGATGCTGTGGCGATGCAGGTTCATTCTCTTGTTTAGCCCCTGTCCTGTCTCACCTATGTAGTAGCAGCCCCCTGGGCATTTCATGCACATGATGAGGTACACGACATTGCTGGAGTCTCATCTATTTATTTTTTGATTATTGAAGCTCGGCTAACACGGTACTGATACCTCTACATGTATATATATATATATATATATATATATATATATATATATATATATATATATATATATAAACCCTGTCTTCCCATGAGAGAAGGCACAAAAGCAGCAACACTCAGATAAAGCAAAAAGACATATATTAGCAGTTACAAAACAGCACACTATAAACCCAACGTTTCGGTCCTAGGCAGGACCTTCCTCAGGGGGGTGCTACCAGACAATGACACCCAGAGAACATATATACCCCATAGTTCACCATGTGAGGACAATTAGAGGCAGCTAATTGTACAATCCTGGAGCTCCACAAGTGCAATCAGTGTATGAGGTAGTACGGTGGCCATCTTGGAAATCAGGAGACAGAGCAATGTATGCTATCTCACATGGGCAGATGAGTACAGGCTCCCCCGGTGGACAAAAAAATCCTAGCGTCCAATTTTGCTAGGAAACGCATGTGTGGCGTCATAAAGTCATGGGAAGTCAGCTCAAAGTAAAGTTGCGCATGTGCAAGGCTCTGTGACAGCACCAGAGTGTCACGCCGATCTGGTACCCCATTCAGTGTCAATTGCATCAGTGTTGCAGCTCCCTAAAGAGAATGACAGTGAAGGAACAAGTGAATCAACACATAAGGGGAATAAAAACAATTTCCAGAGCTGAGGGTGACTGTTTAGATGGCAAGGGGAGGGAGGGCAAGGGGAGGGAGGGCAAGGGGAGGGAGGGATAACAAGGGAAAGGAGGAGGTAGAGCAAAAACATGCATATAAATTATATGCACACACACTCTCTCTCATACACACACACACACTCTCTCTCTCACACACACACACACACACACACACACACACACACACACACACACACACACACACACACACACACACACACACACACACACACACACACACACTCTCCCATACACACACACACACTCTCTCCCATACACACACACACTCTCCCACACACTCTCTCCCACACACTCTCTCCCCACCCACCACACACACACACACTCCCATACAGACACACACACTCTCTCTCCCATACACACACACACACACTCTCCCATACACACACACACTCTCTCCCACACACTCTCTCCCACACACACAGACACACACTCCCATACGCACACACACACACACATACACACTCTCCCATACACACACACACACACACACTCTCCCACACACACACACACACACACTCTCCCATACACACACACACTCTCCCATACACACACATGCACACACACACACATGGGGAGGTGAGGAAGAGAGGAAAGGCCGCGACAAGCAGAATCACTGCCCGCACACCAATCCCCTGCCTCGCGCAGGCAGCAGGAGCACTGGGGACAGAGGGGGGTACAGAACACTCCCGCTATCACCTCCCATCTGGCGGGCAGCGGGAACGCCGGGGACGGAGAGGAGCGCCGAATACGAGCACCCCCGCCTCGCGGGGATGAGCACTGGAACGGGGAGGAGCATCCCCGTACCCACTTCCCGTCCGGCGGGCAGCGGGAGCGCGGGGACAGAAAAGCACCTCTACTAGCACCTCCCGCCTCGCGGGGACGAGCGACAAGGAGGAGCATCCCAGCTACCACCTCCCACCCGGCGGGCAGCGGGAGCGCGGGGACGGAGGAGCACCTCTACTAGCACCTCCCGCCTCGCGGGGACGAGTGACGGGGAGGAGCATCACAGCTACCACCTCCCACCCGGCGGGCAGCGGGAGCACAGGGACGGAGAGAAGCACCTCCACTACCACCTCCCGCCTCGCCGGGACGAGCATCCCCGCTCCCACCTCCTACCCGGCGGGCAGCAGGAGCGCGGGGACAGAGGATCACCTCCACTACCACTTCCCGCCTCGGTTGCTGGATTTGTAAAAAATAAAAATAAATAAAAAATAAATAAAATTAAAAAAAAAAAATTTAATCACAGAACCGCGTGCGTTAAGTGGCCATTAGGCGGGGTCGCCACGGGGGCAAATCCGGCCGCCCCTAGCGACCGGGTGACGATTTGTCGAGCACTGTATATATATATATATATATATATATATATATATATATATATATATGTATAGATATATATATATATATATATATATATATATATATATATATATATATATATATATATATATATATATATATAAATATATTTATACTTTAATTATTGTTGATAATTGTTCACGGTTGTGCTGTTTGTTTCTTTCTCTTTTATATATATATATGTATGTGTAGAAGGGTACCCTCCCTTGCCTCCTCCCTGGCAGTGGTCCCGTCGCTCGGGTTTGTGTGAGTTGCATCGGCCATGATGTGGTTGGCACAGCCACATACATATGGACTGTGTGTAAGGCAGAGGTCATCTTGGGTTTGGCGCTGCAGGAAGAGGAGGTCCTGGCTGTCAGGATTTTCTCCGCAGACTGGAGACAGCATGGCAGTCCTGACGGAGTCGGCGAAGGGAGAGGTTGTGTCCAGGGAGCTAGTCATGCTCCCTGGACTAGGCCAAACCCATTCCCTCTAAGCCCCAGCTAGTTCCTCTGCACTGTAGTGGAGTATTGTAGGGCTACCCAGTAGCAAGGGACCTGCCCCCTTAGTGTGTGTGTTAGAACCAGCAAAGCAGACGGAACCAAAGCGGAGGATTCCCCAGGCCTGGTGGAATGGCCACATGATGCTACCGGAAGTAGGGTAGGGGATTGTGTTGGAGGCCCTGCATCGAGGGATCATGGATGCGGCCTGTCTAATACCCTTGTGTACCCTAGAACCCAGGAAGGTACCCTCGTGCACCGACATTACACGCTGGAGGTTAGCGCTGCCCTCACATATATCCTTGGGTTGGGATTGTTCTGCCAGACACGGGTTCTAGGTGCCCAGGCCACATCAGTACTGTGGGGGGGGGGGGAATTACAGTTATTGTTACCTGCTGGTTATTATTGGGGTGTGTGTATACTGTATTGCGGAGAGTGCTATGGGACCATAGTAATTAGTGTTGCATATTCATTGTGGGTATTGTGGTTATTGGAGGTATGTCCTATAGGTATATTGGTTCCTGTGAGGGGCTATAGCACCAATGCAGGGATCCTCATGGTTGGAGGCCCTGCACCAGCCACCCCAGGCTCCCCAAGCACAGAGGCTCAGGCCTCTTGTAAGGCTAACAGGTTGCCACCATAACACCTGTAATAGTCAAATATTCCTTAGGAAGAGGGAAAGGGTGTTACATACAGATGCAGCCACCAGTATCCGATGACTTGCCTGGGGAAATACTGTGGCTATCTCACAGTAAATGCTGCAACATTTCTGTGAGATTCTGCAGCCAGACGAATGGCCCATCGGATTAACACAGTGGGGGTCCCTGCAGTTCCATTCAGTTTGAATTAGTCATTAGTCTGGCTGCTGAAATCTCACAGAAATGTTGCAGCGTTACTGTGAGATAGCCCCAAATTCTCCAAGGCAAGTTGTTTGTAAAAAATAAACATTACAAAGCAATCTGTTTATTTTTATATTTTCAACAAAAGACAGGCGGCTGCCTGTCTGGGTGGGTGACTGACTGTGTGAGTGACTGATTGACTGGGTGGGTGACTGACTGTCTGCGTGGATGACTGCCTGGGTGGGTGACTGTCTGGGTGACTGCCTGGGTGGGTGACTGACTGCCTGGGTGGGTGACTGACTGCCTGGATGGGTGGGTGACTGACTGCCCTTGACTGCCTGGGGGGTGACTGACTGCCTGGGTGAGTGACTAACTGACTGACTGTGTTTTGACTGACTGACTGACTGGGTGGGTAACTGACTAAATACCTGGGTGGGTGACTGACAGCCTGTGACTGACTGACTGCCTGGGTAGTTGACTGATAGACTGCCTGGGTGGTTGACTGACTGCCTTTTGACTGACTGACTGACTGGGTGGATGAGTAAACCCTGCTTCCCTCGGCTCTGTGAATGCGAACGAGGGGTCACAGGTAATTTTTTTTTTTCTGACTTTTTTTTAATATAAAAACGGGCACGGCCGGGCTCCGGCAGACCCCCCTGTTGGCAGGCCTGTATATATGAAATGCACAAATAGACAGACAGAACCCCTATTGATAGCACTCTGTTTCAGTGTGATTTGGTGATTAATTTAAAATAACTTTATTGAATAACAGTAACGTTAAAATATTGGGGTTTAAAACAAGGATTAAATATAACCAAGTGTTACTTAATCTATTGGATATGTGTGTCCAAGAGATTGTACAGTGGTATTATAATGTCCAGTGTTAGGATGGTTCACTGGCCCTAGTGTTCCTCATATGGAGTGAATGGGCTAGAGGTCTCTGTAGTTATACCGGCAGTTGGAACCACAGATAAAGTGCCCCAGTATGATATACTGCTGAGTCCATTGGGTCTAATAGCAGTCCTTTAATGCGCACGGGTTGAGCCACGCTGACTTCCTATATCACATTGAGTCAGTGTATGTGAACTCGGACTCCGCGTTCACATACACTGACTCAATGTGATATAGGAAGTCAGCGTGGCTCAACCCGTGCGCATTAAAGGACTGCTATTAGACCCAATGGACTCAGCAGTCACATACTCTCAACGGCATACTAATATCTGGCAATGTACTACATTATCCATCTAGGTAGCCTGAATGCTACTTCCCTCTCACAGCATTGAGCTTGCAGGGCATTATATACAAGCAAACGGCACCTGTACCAGCTATTAACCTCTGGAGTGCCAGACAATAACCACATATGAGGATTACTGCACCAATTAGGGAAAGGTCTTTAAATTTTGACCGATATACACACCCTACAAGGCACAGTACTCAGCTGAAAACTCTGTATTTGCATATACAGTAGTTGCAGCAGTGCCATCATACTTACCAGTATTGTATCATCCATACTAGTATTCACTACAGCCCGGTCATCAAACACCTGGGATGTACATGTACTAAGTACTACAAACTTGCACCTATATACCACCATCTATATAGGGTGGCGTCAGTAATACAAAAGTAGGTGCACTCAGACCTAGATTTGACTCTATCTTATCTATAATGTACTATTAGCTGCATCACTTATACAGCATAGTACAGGTCATATATAAGAGCACCAGCTAGTATATCATACTGGGGCACTTTATCTGTGGTTCCAACTGCCGGTATAACTACAGAGACCTCTAGCCCATTCACTCCATATGAGGAACACTAGGGCCAGTGAACCATCCTAACACTGGACATTATAATACCACTGTACAATCTCTTGGACACACATATCCAATAGATTAAGTAACACTTGGTTATATTTAATCCTTGTTTTAAACCCCAATATTTTAACGTTACTGTTATTCAATAAAGTTATTTTAAATTAATCACCAAATCACACTGAAACAGAGTGCTATCAATAGGGGTTCTGTCTGTCTATTTGTGCATTAAGTTATATACCCCTTGCAGCACCGTTTCCCTTGCTCTATAGTCAAGCTGCAGCGGGGGCCAAACCTAAGTATATAAACTGTATATATGAAATACAATACAGACCGGCGCCTTAGAGTCCAAATAATGGGATATATTACAGTCCAATGAATGGTTAGAGATATCCAATAGATGATAATCCAGTCATGTAGTCAGCAGTTTCCTCAGCAAGAACAATGATGTGATATGCAGGGAAGACAAGAGAACAAGATCATAGTGTACCAAAATATGGTTAAAACATATAACACATAGACAGACAAGCACATACAACAATAAACATATAGGCTGACTAATGACAAATAAGATTTAATGAACACAATAAAATTCAGCAAACTGGTGACGAGCAGATACAGGATCCGGTTGTGAAAAAACGGAATCCTACTTACAGCAAGTCCTCAGAATATGTGCAGATAATGGACTAGAGATGGTTCAGCTGTGGATGATGGTGGACCCGTGCCACGTGTAGACGCCCGCAGGTGCCTCCTCCGATTCTTCCGGTATCAGTCCTGCTTCCAGCTCCACGAGATCACCACCGCTCGCAGCCGGAACTATGTCACAGCGGGCGGGACAGTCGCCTGCCACTCGCGGCCGGAAGTGCGTCACTGGGGGCGGGACACCCCTCGGAACCGCCGAATCTCACCAAATCTGTCCTCAGATGATAATAAAACTCCACTACTGCTCTGGGTACTGCTGCAAACGTCTGCTCATCTCTCAGTAAGGCTGTAAATGGTTCTAAACGGCCCAACGCGTTTCGTGCGCATGCGCACTTCTTCAGGGGAAAATGAGCACAGTCCATGTTGACTTTAAATACAGGCAGGACCCACACCATTGGTTGGAAAAAATGTCACTCAAATACAATTAGTGCTCTCCACGGGTGGATACAATACCTGTCAATCATGTGCAATGTTAAAGGCAGCCTAACAAACCTAAGGCCTGTATATATGTGTGTGTGTATATATATATAAATATATATATATATATATATATAGAGAGAGAGAGAGAGAGAGAGAGAGAGAGAGAGAGAGAGAGAGAGAGAGAGAGAGAGAACAAAGAAAAAAGTATCCGAAGGGGAGCACACAGGTATACTATAAAGAAATAAACAATTTATTAATGAGATAAAAACAGGGGAGAAGATAAAACAGAGGGGAACTCCAAACAAAGCTTCTCAAGTCACCAAGGGGACAACCAAGTGGAGAATGGACATACCATATAGGTTAAATATGATCTATGGTGCTCCCAGCGAGTGCCGTGGTTGCGGGGTAGGTTGCAGGCAGCGCGGAACTTCAGGATGGCAAGCAGGTCGTCGGAGGCTCCTGGCGGCTCCCAGTAAAGGGCGCCGCCATCTTGTTTTCAATCGCGCATGCGCAAGACCCGGCGCATGCGCGGTGGCACTACAGTGCAGAAGCTATGTTAGAGGGAGGCTCTGAGCAGGGACTACATGTCCCATGAGCCTTAGGGAGAGTACCACCTGACGCTGATCAGCCAAACGGGCTGCAGAATGCCTCCTGCACAACATTGATACATTTTGCGCGTTTGCTGCCACGCCAGTCGGAGCTGGCACAAGGAAGGGGTAGGTTGTGTGTACAGGTGTCAGTGGCACCTGCACTAGGCCGGATACCCACTATTAGGCCCCAGCTAGGCCTGTGTAGCTTGTGGTTACTGCAGAAATAGGCACATAGATATGGACACTGCCCTGTAGAACCTTCGCATAGGGGCACAGACAGGACGCGGCTGTATCCCGTCCTCAGGTGGTCTAGGACCAGACACCTGCTGCTGTTAAAGACTCTCATTAGTGTGGGACCCTCCAGCTGGATACCACCCACCACGGAGGAGGACTCATCGCTGATATTGCTGGATCCTAACTTCTACAGCGCGCCTGGGTTTGGGATCACCCGGGAGGTACCCAACTTTACAAGTGCATCATCAAACACTTTAGTGGGCAGTGCTGTACCACAAATTGGGTGGGGTATTACTGTTGCGGCCGAGTTTATTTTTACCTTTACCCGGTCTCGGCCGCGACAGTAACCGGGCGCGCGCCGGGGTGTCCCGTGCGCGCGCCGAAGCCTTGGAGGAGCGGTCCTCCGATCGGGGCTTCCCCCTCCCCTCTCCGGGTCCACCGGGTCCCCCAGAACCCCCCACCGCCGTCCCCCACATCTCGGGACACCAGGGCTCCCTCGGGGAGCCCTGGGCACGCGCGCATGGGGCGCAGGCACCCAATGACGCGCGGCATGCCGAGGGGATTTGGCTATCAAGCCGGGAAATCTCTCGGCTTGCGGAACTGGCCAACTAAGAATTAAACGTGTCGCCACTGTACCTTGTGGACGCCAGGGTGGTTGGGTGCTCAAGGGCCCCTTCAGTACTTTGGGGACGGTGTTGCAGGAGGGGGACAGAGGGTTGGGGGTACGGCCGTGCATGGCCTGGTGTTGGTGGTGTATGTATATAGTTCATAGAAGTTCATGCAGTAAAACTGTTATCTTTTCACTAAGTGTATGGTTTATTGCATGCGGGTACTGTAAAGGGGTTATTCTACATAATAGAATCCCGTACAAGTGGTTGCGCTACCGAGCATCGATCCAGGTTGCCCCCCAGGCTCTAAGCAGTGGAGGCTCAGGCCTCCTGTGACCAACAGGTATTGCACCCTGCACACACACTCACCGTAGTCACACATCTCTCAAGGGTTGGGGGAAAGTGCGTTTTATATATATATATATACTTAGTTAAGTTATGGTGGGTAAAAAAAGTGACAAAAACCCTTCACAGTAAAGCATATAGCAAATGTATATATATATAGGGAACCATGTTAAAAATGGTTTTTGAAGCAAAAAGTGGCACTGTGTGCTCATTTGCATGTCATTTCCCAGAATCCCTTGCTGCAATGGAAGTGCTGTGTGCTGGGTGATAGTGGTGAAAGGCGGGGTTGCAGACCTGCCTAAGACATGCAGATGAGCATACAGTTGTATTTACATTTGCATATTTGCTTTGCTGTGGAGGGTTTTTGTCACTTTTTTTACTCACCATAACTTAACTCAGTATGGTAAACCCCATCCTTTAGCTTCTCTGCATAACCAGTTAACCAACCCCACACTGATGAGACCCATTAAGGTCGAAACAGCTGTGTAGCTGGGACTGTGCCCCCTTGGCCCTGTAGCATCGGATCCACGGAGTCTAAAGCCACTTGCTGCTATTAGTGGGGCACGCCATCCCGAGCTTCCTAGGAAGGCGACAGAAGAAAGATGGCGGCCGGCGTGCATCTCAAGAATACGGTTTGTTTTGAGATTGATGCAGAGGAAAGAGATCGTATTGGATTGAAGTTCATCGTCGAGGAGGTGCTGCGGAAAGCCGGTGTAGTCGCAGAAAAGGTGTTCTGTCTACAGGATTTCGCACGGCAGGGCATCTATGATGTGACGCTTAATATGGAATGAGAATGCCTGAATCTCTATGAGAAGGTTAAAAGGATGGCGGAAGACCCGAATATGCGAGGAATTAAAGTGATTCCGAGCTTTCAGATGGACGAGAAAGTGGTGACGGTACACATGTACAACCCGTTCGTACCGAAAGACCTGGTGATGTTCTTGAGGCGATACAGTACAAGTGTTAAAGGTGGAATTGAATTAAAGAACGCCTATGGGATCTACAACAGCAAGAGGAGATTTTGGATTAGGCTTAAACCTGACCCAGATGGAGTGGGGGGGTGTGGCTCATCCACCTTTAACTTTCAGTATTAGAGGGAATCGGGGTTTTTTGAGTTATTTCGGCCAACCTACCTACTGCAGGAAGTGCTACCAGTACGGACATACTAAAGAACATTGTGAAAAAACTGGGGTGGTTTGCAGGAACTGTGGGAAAGAGGGACATTTTGCTGCGGATTGTGACATTCCAAAAAAATGCGACCTGTGTGGTGAGTTTGGACACTTTGCATGACAATGCTCGAAAAAAAGTTATGCTCAGGTTGCTAAAATTGAGACTAAAATGGAGTGTACACAAGAGTCTGCTAATGTAGAGGGATTTCAGGAGATTACTGTAGTTGAGGAAACTTCAGGAGAAGAAATTGAAGAAACTTTGGCGGGTTCTACAAGCGATATCTTGGAGAAAAAAGAGGAAGATCTCTTCCTGGACTCCTTGGCCCAGAAACCGGAGGTGGGGGGAGGGGAGGAGATGGTAGCAGTCCATCAGAAAGATGCTGGGGAGGGGGAAATACGGTCACTGAGTGTGGTGGAACCTAGCTGGGCAGAAAGTATGGAGGTTCAAGATGCACAGAGGGTGAGGGAAGGTCCCCAAGATGTTTTGGAGGAGGAAATAGAAATAGGAGGAAAAAAAGCTCAAAAGCGTAAAAATCTGCAAGGGATAGAAACAAAGGAAGATAAGGATAGCCAGAGTAAAGTGGAGCCTAGAGAGGAAGGTGTAGAGAGTAAAGTTGGGAAAGTATCAGGAAAGTAACCCTAAAAGTGAAAATGGAACATTTTGAGGACGCAGTGGGAGATCGGAAGCAGCATGGGGGGAGTAGTGAGGAACAGATAATAGAAAGATTAGAAAAAATGATGTACCAAAGAAAACAGCTGACAAAAGAGCAATATGAAGAACTAAAAAAGGAGCATGTGCAGTGGGTTAAAATAAAAGAGGCTAGGGGAGAGGTGAGGGAGAAGGAGAGTAACGAGAGAGTAACGAGAGCAATAGCTCGTCCTCACAAAAAAACAGATAAGCGTGGAGGGAACTAAAATACAGAGAAGTGTAAGCGGAGTAAGTGGGAGCAAAAGTGAAGAAAAGTCAGGCCAGAAAGGGATTGTACAGGCAAAAGAGGCAAATTCAGCGGGTGATAGAAAGGGAAGGAGCACCCAGGGAAAAGACGAAGTAGGGCTCACAAAGGAAGAGGTTTTGCACAAATGACTAGGGTGGAAATTTGGGCGGAAATATTGGGACGTGAAAGCTGTAAGGGACTCCTGTGAAACTGATGTGAGGAATGGATTCCAGTTAGAGAAAAGTAAGAGAGGTTTGGAACGTATGGAGGAAGAATAAAAAAGATGAACACAGTACTAGAGAGTGGAGAAAGGCGTTGAGTTTTAAGGTTTAGGTTGTAAGAATGAGATGAAAGAATCTTGAAGTAATGTTTTTTTCTTTTTCTGCCTGTATTTGGTTTTTTCTCTCTTAGCAATATAAGAAATGTATTGTGATGTGTTCTGTTTTTTACTTTCTGTAAAGTGATATTTACTGATTGTTAATAATGTGAACGTTAATAAAAAATTTAAATAAAATAAATAAATAAAAAAACAGCTGTCTGTGGGTGGGTTTTCTGGGTATGCACCTTAACCCTGGCTGTGCTCAAAGCTGTGACCATGCAGCAAGCTTAAGCCTATAGGGAACCATGTTAAAAATGGTTTTTGAAGCAAAAAGTGGCACTGTGTGCTCATTTGCATGTCATTTCCCAGAATCCCTTGCTGCAGTGGAAGTGCTGTGTGCTGGGTGATAATGGTGAAAGGCGGGGTTGCAGACCTGCCTAAGACATGCAGATGACCATACAGTTGTATTTACATGTATTTATTTATTTATATATATATAGGGAAAAAGTCAAAGACAGCGCCTATCTCAGCCCACACCCAAATTGCTACAACCCTGATCCAGTAAAGCAAGATGACACACCCAGCACAGATGCCTAATGGCAATGGGAAGCGATATATTAATGGTGGTTAGGAACAAGTAATTGTATGTTAAAATCCTGGATAAAGGCCTCCCCAATGATCTTCCAGGTACTACGGTTGCAAAGCCTCTCTTCTTGTTGCTTCAACATATTTCTAATTTCAACCTGCCATCTTAATTTTGGTTGTTATCTTTGTCTTTTGATATTCACTTTGGATCCAGTTGAGCACCATCTCCTTCCAACAATGGTCATTTCATCTTCAGATATATGTCTGTCTGTCATTATTCCCTCTCATAGACCTGTAGGGGTGCACAGAGGAGTCAGGTTCAGGCCCAGAACTGGTAAGAACTAGAACAGTCCATGAGATCAGCTACCATCTTAATTTTGGTCTAAAACCCCACCCTGTCTGCTAGTTCTTTGCTTATCAACATTCTTTTTACAGGTCAAGAGTTTAGTTATTCTTTGTTCCCTAGTGCTGCATCTTTCCCTGTACCTTTTTATTCAGGCTCCAAGTTCTGAAGATCTTCAGGTACAGTACAGTACCTTTTTGTTTGTTGTCTTACATTTCTCTTTGCACTATTTTCTCTGTTTATTCTTTGTCCCCTGCTACTATTGTTCTTTGAAAGTAGGGCTGCAATACTTTCAGCTAACTTTGGTTTATCCTGTTATTTCCCTTAGCACTAATTGCCCCGTTTACTGTTTGTCCCTTGCTACTATTGCTTTTCGCTTTTAGCGCTGCAATACTTGCAGCTAACTTTTGTTTGTTCTGTTATCTCCCTTAGTACTATTTGCCCTCTATCCTTGCTTTTTCCCTTAGCTACCATGGCCTTTTGCATGTAGCTCTACATACTTTGTAGACTCCATTTAGTTTCCCCAGTTTTACTTCCTTTGGTGTAACATTAAACATTATCAGTTGTTACATATTTCGTTCCCCTGTCTTTTGTGCATTTCCATGTTACCTCCAAGGGTTCCATACATCCTGATAGTCCCACTGCCATTTTACTTTACTTTTATCCTTATGATGTTGACATACTGTAGACTTTTGTTTGCGTTCAAACACATTCATTCTTTTTCCTGTCTCTTTAGGTAGTACATCTCTCCATACTTCTCCACAAGTCGTTTTAAGCTTTGGAATGATCTAAGTATTTTGGGTCCAAATCTCACAACCATATGTGAGCACAGGCAGAATACACTGGTTGTACACTTTCCTGTTGAGGTACAGTGGAAGGTTCACATAAAATATTATCTTTTCTCTTCCAAAGGTAAATATAGTTTGTAACATTTTCTAGATCTATTCAATTTATTTTGATCTTCATAAAGTTGACATATTTGTTGAACACTATCTTTGGTCTTGCTAAGAATCATATGGAGGCCCGCTTTCATACTGGCTTCAGCAAACTCTCTGAGTAGATGCTTGAGGTCTTCTGACATCTGGCAAAAATAATATCATCCTAGTTTACTCAAGTTTTCAATGTTGATTGTGATTTCTCTTTCTTCACATTTCAATGTTGTGCTATTCTACCGTTACTGTGAAAAGCTTTGGTGACATGGTGTCCTGCTGTCGCTCTCATTTGCTGATCCTTTTCTTGCTTGTATCTTCATGTAATCTAATATTTTATTTGGCACCTTGAGTCTCTTTATGATAAGTGATTATTGATCCATCATCTTGTTTGAGTGCAATGATTTGCTCCTTCCTAACCATAAGTTGCTGCTTTGTCCCCTCTTTAAACTTTAGTTATCATCGATCATTTTCTTCACCATATTAGTTACATTTTTTTAGATCTTCAGCTATGTGCTTGGAAACCATCTTGCACCGCTCTGTATATTCAATATATTCAATTGTTGTTCTTGCCTCTTGGTATTGCTTCATTTCTTGTAGCTTTCTCAAAAACTGCTTGTCTCATCTGATATTTTCCTATACTGATTTTTGTTAGCAATTCCTCCAATTTCTTTTTCATCAGTCTCTGTCTTGATAAAAACCCCAATGGGAACCGAAACGTTGATACATTTTTCAATACATTTTTCACAAAACTGTGAGAGCCTGTTGTACAGGCATACCCCGCATTAACGTATGCAATGGGACCGGAGCATGTATGTAAAGCGAAAATGTACTTAAAGTGAAGCACTAAATTTTTCCACTTATTGATGCATGTACTGTACTGCAAACGTCATACACGTGCATAACTGATGTAAATAAAGCATTTGTAACAGGCTCTATAGTCTCCCTGCTTGCGCACAGCTTCGGTACAGGTAGGGAGCCGGTATTGCTGTTCAGGACGTACTGATAGGCGCATGCGTGAGCTGGCGTTTGCCTATTGGGCGATATGTACTTACTCGCGAGTGTACGTAAAGTGAGTGTCCTTAAAGTGGGGTATGCCTGTATACAGTTGTGTGTGTGTGTGTGTGTGTGTGTGTGTGTGTGTGTGTGTGTGTGTGTGTGTGTGTGTGTGTGTGTGTGTGTGTGTGTGTGTGTGTGTGTGTGTGTGTGTGTGTGTGTGTGTGTGTGTGTGTGTGTGTGTGTGTGTGATATATATATAACAGCAAAAGAAAAGAATCCCCTGTGAGCACATTCACATGTCTCAGACAGGTCTGCAGTCCGGCTTTACACCATTATCTCCTAGTGCTAGTGCTTCCACTGTAGCAAGGGATTCTGGGAAATATATATATATATATATATATATATATACACACAAAGTGGCTCCGAGAGTAAGTGTAATTACTCCTAAACCAATGACCATGCCTTTGACATTTCGGCTCCTTTTGACCTTGGGAAAGTCTCTTTATCTACCTGTGCTTCAGGCATCCTAATTAAATTGCAAGCTCTACAGGGCAGAAACTCATTGTGTGGGCAAAAATTATATGTTTAGCTCTGCATAGATTGTGAGCACTACATAAGAATATCTTTTTATTATTATTAGATTGTATAGTTAAATCTGTTAACAAATGTTGTAGGCTACATTGGAATGCCCTGTACTTTTTGGCACCTTGCCAATCAGGGCTGCAGCACTGGCTATGCTGTTGAATGAGAGCTGGGGGAGACAGGGGTGTGGATGGTCAAGATGGATTTGCGAGTGAGCATGGATGACTGACAGCCATGGGCAATGAGGATCTATAAGGTGTTGTATAGTAGGATGTTGCGAAGTAGTGCCCTTTTATATATTGTTGCATATAAGTCTAACTGAAATTGAAGCCCCATTCCAATTCTAGCAGAAAGCTACTCTGTTATAAGGGTGGGAGTAGTTTAAAGGAGCCAAATCACTCCCCAGTAACTAAGGTGACTCATTATGTCACCATTAAGTATAAATATTGGGGGCAGGGTATTCTGGCCTTAGACCCCTTAAGTGCCCCAATAACATGCTGAGGATCCCAGGAGGTATAGAGAAGGGGGTCTCACCCTGTTATATGTGAGTCCTATATGTGTAACTATATGTAAGAGGATGGTCACCTTTATTGTTTTCCATAGCTAGGGAATAGTGCCCTTAAGCTTATAAGGACCACTATCAAGTGGAAATGCCACTTCTTATCTTTTGCCATTGGGGGAAAAGTGTGTGGTCAATCATGGCCTGGGAGCCCTAGAACAGGGACTCACCTGGGGGAGTCCCACATTGGAATAGCTCCACTGCCAATTCCACTATTAGGCACATCAGACCACCAGTTATAGGGGCTAGAGGGACCCTGCAAAGGATGACAGTTAATGGGAGCCTAGCTTTGAAGGCACTCCCAGAACTTAGCCCTGGTAGGGGTCTGAAAATAACTGCTGGTATTGAGTTAATTAAAGGCATGTTCCTGCCTCTATGGTAACTATGAAGCCGTGGGTACTTCCCTGGTCTAACAGTATGGAATCCAGGGAATCTGTGTGTAAGAATGACTATGTGACAATAAAGCCTGTCCTGTTTGTGCCATAAAGCCCATTTCTCCCTTTATTACATCTTCACTCTACCTCAAAGCTTACAACAACCAGCCCGACACCAGCACCCTGTGATGCAGGTAACAAGTGTCTGTGCATAACACCTGCACTTTTCTACACTGTCTTTGTGGAACAACTCCTTTTAAGCCAGGCAAGGAGGGGTTAAATAATAATAGGTTAAATGTACAGTATGTGTTTGTATAATTGTATAATAATGCACACAAAAAAGGCTGGATTAAAGACACCTGACTTCTTATCTGTCATTCAATTCCTCTAGCCAGGGCATTAATGCCCAGTGATGTTTGCAGTAATGTACATAATTAGGTAGACAGAACAGGGAAAAGATAGACGTGTATGGAAAATGTAATTAAATTAATGGAACTAAGGAGTAACTGCCCAATAGAGCTTTAATCAGGGTATACTAATATTTGCACAATTAGACTTTTTGCAGCAGAAAAAAATATATATCTCTCTATAAATGCAAGTCCATTTTGGAATAAACCTGGGCTGCTGCTTTAAATTGTGTTTGCACATGTAACCCAATATATTTTTCTTCTTCCATTCTCTTGTTTCCTGTGTCTTATCTTTTCTGCTTGTCTCTAGCTTCTATTTCTTTGCGCTGACATCTTTCCTTTCTTTCAACAAGTGTCTCACACTACCTCTCTCATTATCCCTTTTCATCCTATATACACCTCACTATATCCAAATGCTTCATAAACAGTATACGTATATAGGACGGTGATGAAGATTCCACAGTTAATTGTAACCATTAGCATTACGAGAAACCTTTCTGGTTAGCAATGGGAATAAATGCTTGTGACATATAGCATGTTATGGCATGCATTATGAATCCTGTATTTTGGTCCAGTGCTGTTGCATACATACTTTGTGGTGAGTGAATAAACACTACTTTATGCATGTGCTTAAATGGGACCAACCAGTTTGTGCTAGCTATGGTAAAATAAAATTAAATGTATGTAAATATCCCAGTTTACAGTGAATGCTACAGGGGATCAGAACTGAAAAAGTGAAAATGACCTTGGTTACAAAAAGTAATTATTGTATGAAGCAAGGAATTGTTTGTAATCTTTACTTTGTTAAATATACTGTGATCAGTGCTGTAGTTGGTGAAAAGTTCCCATATGCTTCAATGGCTGCCTGGTGATTATATAAAACTCATTAATTTATCTATTTCATTTATATAGACAGTATTTCTGGTAAACACTTATCACAGTGATTGTATCCCCAGAAATATTAAATAAATGGATCTATCTCAGTGTGGAGATAATCGGAGAGAAGACACAAGTCTAATATCTGTGCCTCAGAGATTACTGAGGATAAGCAATAAATAAAGCTCCTTCAATCCAGTAAAGCATAATAAGTCATACACAAATAGTTGTGTGGAGTTCAAACAGTCAAGTGTTCCTCGTTTTGGAGCAACATACCAAAGATGTCCAGAATATTCAATTGTTCATTAATTGTATAAGTAAAAAAAGGGGGCTCCCAGCTTCTATGGGAGTGCACTGTACTAACAAACTTCAGTAATCGTAAAACTCAGCCAGCATAGAACTCCAAAGATGTGCTCCCTTTCGCATGAATCAGCAGAAGGTGAAAAATAGAAAAAAAGTCTCTTTGACAAAGCACCAACGCAGGCGCGAAACGCGTTACAGATCTACCTGCCTCTGTTTGTCCATTTTTCTATTTGTACCTGAATAGATTAACTGTGAACTTTATTTTTGCACTCTAGCCCTTTAATGTTTGATTCTTTCTGAGCGCAGCCTTTTTTCCTACTTTATTTCTTTCTTTCACCTATCCCATTATGGGACCATTTTTCAGCTGCTAAACTCTCATTGACAGAGGGTATAGGAGAAAGTAAACAGAGTTCGGTCTTTCTCCTTGAACTTTATCTGAGTATATACTTGAAAATGAAATGCACATAACAATGTATATTTTTTCAATAACAATTACGCTCCTTATACAATCAAAAATAGTCTAACTGCACAAATAAAAATATGCTGTCTGCAATAATTCCAAATAATATATTCTTACTCCCCAATGAACAAGTTAATCACTTTGCCTACGAGATGTATCCCAAAGCGTCTAACGCATCCTTTCAACTGTATTATAAATCTCAATGCACAGTAACTTAGTGAAAGCTTTGAAACAATAAATAAACAGTTAAGCATTTCCAGGTGTGATTTTGAACAAGTCCTGTTAGATAGATAATCTTCTCGTAATTCTACATTTAGACTAAGGAGCTATAAAGAACAAGTTACATCCATCCAGGCTGCCAATACTGTTTATTTTTCCTTCCTCTTCCTACCTCTGCAGCTAAGCTGTCACTTAATTCTTTCTCATTTTACATGTACACTCTCACTTTCTCTGTGAAGTTCTTCACCTAAAGAACATTGTGGAAAGCATGGTATTTTTATAGCCTTCACAGTGCCTGGAGCACTTTAAAAACTAGACATTAGAATATGAGACGTTATAATAAAATAAGTGTATAAATCATATATGTACATGATGGAAAAAAACAAATGCCTGGCCTAGATAGATTAAACTAATATGTGTGGGACTTACAAAAACTGCAAAAGACCGCAAAAGGAGAAGCATATGCATATGGGATGGCAGTGCCTAATCATCATAGCTGGGAAGTGCCTATGTGGTAATGATGAGAAGTAGTGAGTCTACTGAAATGCCTATTCAGAAGGTTTGTTTAGAGTTGAAGGTGGGGTGAAGAGAGGAACAGCTTGGCATATACTTTACAGTGGTTTTTAGGAGCCCTTGGGTTCTCAGATGCGCTAATAGAGAGGGTTGGGGTTCCTACAATGCATCTGATCTCAGACACGCTATTAGAGAGGGTCGGGGTTCTTTATTATGCATCTGATCTAATACTTGCTATTGGAGAGGTTTGGGGTTCCTTACAATGCATCTGATCTCATACTCGCTATTATAGAGGGGATTGAGATTCCACAGAATTTCACAATATAGATTTAGGGTAGGAATTAGAGGCATAATACCCACTCTACTTCTAAAATGGATCTGAAAAGGGGGCAGGTGCACTAGGGGAAGAGATTATAAAATCTAAAAACAGGGTCCTGTCCCAAGAGATTTTCCACTGAGTAGAGAAATATGCAGGATAGCCCCTATACTCAGTTACCCCAAGGCTGTACAGAACACATGTATTCCATCTGAAAATACCTTAAGTATTGTATCATGTATTGTTGAACAATCCAAAAATCTAGGTAAGTAATACGATAATTATTAAAAATAGTTTTAATAATAACTAAAGTTAAGATACAGCGGGGATGATAACATAACATGTAATCCATGATATAGCTATTAACAGTGTAGCTTGGAAGTGAGTGTGCACTCCGTAGTAAGCAAGGTCACTGATTAGGTTGGTATAGAACTGCTACTAGATGGAGTATGCCTGCAATGCACTCTAGCAGAGTGACCGATCCATGTCCTGTTGGTATTAGTAAAAAATGTAACGGCAACAGAAGGGGAGGTACGGCCTCCAAATATATCAGTAAGCTGCTTGTCTGGCCCAGTGGCTAGGTTACAAATGCTATCAGCAGAGTACCTAGAGTTTAAGGCTGGAGAAGCGTATGCAGTAGTGGATTAGTAGGAATTAGATCAACTGGGTGTGTGTAAACGAATGGCTGGCTTGATCAGGGTAACAGGTGCAGTGATGCAATAACAAACACCACAATACTGGCAGTTTCGCTGCCGAGTGGGTTGCGAGTGGGTAGTGCACAATGTCCTGCAGTGAGGAAGTACTGAAAAGATGCCTGCCACGCCGTGTGACACACTCAGATGAATCCTCAAAGTACTAATGTGACAGTTACAGAAAATAAGAGACTGTAGGCAGCGTGATTGCTGGTCTGATGTCACAGTTTGACCTTCAATAATGATTAATAAGATTTAGCCCTACATACATAACATTACAATAAGGGGATAGGTAGGGGTAGGGTAATCCTGAGTGCTACGGCTGAGCTGTCCCTTAGATCAGAGATGCACAATATTTTTCCCCTGTGCCCCCTTGCCGGCTCTACCCCCCCCCCCCCCTCCTTGTGCCCCACTCATTACCTTGGCTCCAGCATTCTGACATCACAACGTCACATTGCCATGGCAATACAGCATCATTTGATGCCACATTGCCATGGCAACGCGTCTCCAGAAGCCATCTGAGCCAAGGTAAGTGAAGTTTACAGAGGCCTTCGGGCCGCGTGCGGGGCCTCTGTAAACCACAGTTTGTGCCACCAGTTTGCGCACACCTGCCTTAGATGATCATGGCACTGAGCAAACAAGAAGCTGCCTACTTCTAAAAGCTGCAATAGGAGCTGGGAATCTCCAGTGACACCTCAATTCTGCTTCCGTGCAGCTTCACTGGCCATGCTGATACAGTGATTGGAGTGAACGTCACTAATGTGTGACGTACATGGTGTCTGCTTACCTGACATACGTTTCGCATGTTGCCTTTTCAAGAGAAACTGAGACTTACCCTTTGAATTTACTTACTCGTTATAATTATAGGGTACCTTAACCAAATAGAGGTTGAAAACCACTGGCCGTATACTGATAGCAAAAGAAATCAGAAGCAGGAAGCAGTAAGGAAAAGGGTTTAAGATGAGAGAGCAATAGATGGATTGTGGCTGGATAGGAGACGGCATGAGCAGAGAACAAAAGACCAGTAAGTGTACGTCTAGAAATCAGTGATAAGATGTAAAGAGTTGCAGAAATTTGGAGAAAATATTGAGAGGGATGCACAGGCATTGATGTGGTAACTCTAATTCACTGCATTCGTAACTGTGCAAGAGGTCCACAATAATCAACACAAAATATTTTTGTTCCCAGGTAAAAATTGCTACAATTTTAAATTCCTGCTTGCACTGTCTTGAAAAGTTTTCTGTACTCCCACAGCTGACATCCCTAAACTTGAAATACCATTGCCAGGATAACTTGAAATGGTTGGATTGTCATAGAAATCACAGAAAAAAGAGTCCAAACTTCAAAAGAATGTAAGATTCTTGGGGACAGTGCTACAATGCAACAAGTTTAGTTCTATGTGAGATGTGCTGCATTTGTAGTGAAAGGGGTTGAATTATGACAGGATAAGCATTAGAATATGAAAGCTGTCCTGCTCTTCTCACTCATACCGTACCTGTCAATTAACCGCAACATTTTAGGACAGCCTGGTCATGACCTGGTTTTTAAACTCAGGAAGGAAGGGACACAGAGATGTGACTGAGGGGCGGAGTGCACTCTGTTGTGTAAAATGTAGGAAATGGAGCAAGGTAAAGGGTACATAACGTTTGAAGCGAAGCTTACCCACAGATCACTGGAAGTCCAGTGAGAGCTGCAGATTAAGGCAGTGCTGGAGATGCTGACAGAGCTTTTGAGGAAGAGAGGAGATGATTAGCTGCGTGCCAACATAGACTGGGTCCTAATTTCTGGGGAAGCAGAAGACGCCAGGGATTCAGTGGAAATTATGATAGTGATAAACCTTGATAAAGTGATCCGGCATGAAAAGCGTAGGTGCATTCATGTGGTCCTACTGCTGTTGAAGCTTGCAATAAACTGACCTGTTAATTTGGAGTTTGAGAGTCGTTTGGCTTTGCTCTGTCACACATTAAAAACCTTGGATTTCTACAACCTGCAGACTGCACGCTGTGGATGCCACAAAGGATGTTCCTGGAAGTTAGCAGGTAATGGGCCATAGTGCCCTGAAATAAATCCTGTCTTTAACTGGAAGTGACTGCATATATTGTTTTATGATTGGATGTTTATTTATGTGTCAATATTTGTGGTCATCAAGTGGACACCACTAGGCACACACACCCCTCTCAGACTTTTTCAGCACCTATTACAAGATTCAACATCCTATTAGCATATGGACACTGATAGATTCTATCAACAAGTTGACCATAGAGCAATATCTGATTGTTTGAGCACCACAATACTCACTACACAAATGAAATTATGATAGTGACCTGCAGAGGTGGTAGCTTGATAGTGGCAAGTCAGACAGTGAGAGGAAGGAGACCCAGGAAAGTAAGGTTGGTGCCTTTGGGTATAGGAGACCAGTGGGAATGAGAAGGAGGAGGTAAGAGAGGGGAAGTAATTCCAGGTTATTTTCAGAGATGGCTGGGAGACATGAGCATGGAAAGAAAGTTGGTCAGGCCTCTGCCTGCTTAAAAGCTAGTTAGAAGGGAGCAGATCCAGAGCTACAGTAGTAATTTGGGACATTTGCAGTGTGGTGGAAATATGAAACGTCAAGTTAGGAAGGTAGCCATGCTCACAGCAGGCTAAGTGTACAATATCAAAGACTTTCTAATTAAAAAGTTATAGGGGATCAACAACAAATGTGTCCTAAAGTTTTAGACAAGGCAGCAGGATTTAATTCCCCTCAAGTGGCAGGCGAGGCCAGAATTACATTGCAATAAGGGGATTATATTAGCCCCTTGGGTAATGAAGAAAATCAGTAGTCACAATTAAAGACAATGTTTAATTGATGTTCCAGGCTTGGGGCTGGGTTCATCAAATCCTCTTCCAAAGAAGCAACTAGAAGCCTTTTGGCTCATACATCTTTAATTGTAAAGTAAGGTATGCATTCTTTGATAAATTATGATGTTGGTACGGGAATGTGGACAATGGGCACTGTCAGAGTTTCGGTTGTTGTCCATTAATCCTAAATGTTTCCATCTCTTAGGTTGCTATTTAGATGGTAAATTTTATATTGAAAATATTCATGGCTATATTAGGCTGGATAGTAATGCACAGTGTGTTGTTGTCGCTTGATTATTTTAAAAAAGGTCAGCATATGGCAGAGATTTGGATTGCGGGCAATTCCTACATTTACTGGGCTGAGAAGAGAGCAGCCGTGCGGCCTTTGGGGAAACAAATGGAATTGCCAGGGTATGTTGGAATTGACTCAAGGGCAAGCTTTTGGTCACAGGCAGTCAGTGGTAATGAAATCAGCTAGTGTTTTGTTCTATGGGGGAGGTCATAATTTTGAAATATAATGGATTAAATAGAAATAGCCGTGTAAATCCAGTTGCAATAGTGCAGAATAAATTAGTACTTCAGTATTAGGTGATACCTTTTTAATTTTGACTAACAATTGATATTACAAGACAAGCTTTCAAGAGTTCTCTTCTGAGGTCAGGCAATTCAATGGCAAATGATTTATACTAATCATTTCACTTTTATATCATCACATGTACGTTTGTTTTTAATTTTTTTTTACTTTATTCACGAATACTCACTGTCATAATTTTGTGGATTTTTTTGTATATAATGTATTCTCCACAAATATTTTTTTGGTGTTGACTTATTTTTTCTTTCTATTATATAATTCTTTGTGTATATATGTGTGTGTGTGTGTGTGTGTGTGTGTGTGTGTGTGTGTGTGTGTGTGTGTGTGTGTGTGTGTGTGTGTGTGTGTGTGTGTGTGTGTGTGTGTGTGTGTGTATATATATATATATATATAAAAAAAATCAAAGAATTATATAAGTGAAATATATATGTGTGTGTGTGTGTGTGTGTGTGTGTGTGTGTGTGTGTGTGTGTGTGTGTGTGTGTGTGTGTGTGTGTGTGTGTGTGTGTGTGTGTGTGTGTGTGCGTGTGTGTGTAAGCAAAGCACTAATACATTTGTTTGGGTAAATACACACATGAGAGTGTGTATATGTATATATATATATATATATATATATATATATATATATATATATATATATATATATATATATATATATATATATATATATACACACACACACACACACAAAGATAGAGCACTAGATGGAACAGATATAGTATTTGGCATATTGCATTGGTATCAGTATCACAAGTACTATGTTGATTTGTAAGTGTTAGTGCGTATTTTTCATTTTTTATTATTGTTGGATTCCCAGTAGGGTATAGAGATCGGGAAGGAGATGTGGTAATATTAGTAAATTGGGTTTTGTCAGAAGGGCTTCAGAAAATTGTGAATTTCTTGTTTTTTGCTGTGTCAAGGAAAATTTAAAGAGTTAAATAGCCTTGATGGTGCAGATGGTACAAGTGAATATGGGAACCTTACTATAATGGAGAGGCTCAAAATATGGTTGGACCTGTGGGGGGGGTCTGCTTGAGATTGGGGGCTGAGTGGTTACAAGTAGCAAGCATGTTTATATCCTACTGTATCAGGTTTGGGAAGCATTAATCCAGGAAGACAACTGTTGTTCAGTTATATGCAGGCTATGGAAAGCGGACCATTGGCCCAGATAGGTTGAGTCTTCTCTGCATATATGTGTTATTTTACAATAAAGCTGTGGCCATATTATACCAATATATTGTCTTGAATTTCTTGTTGCAGTTTAAGAGGGCAGGTGGCGTCTTCCTTGGTCATGTGTGTTATCCCCTTAAAAAAAAAAAAAAAATAAAGCTCTGAAAAGATATTTGAAAGAGTTCAAAATTAGGCCTGAGCCTGAAAACAGGTAAATGGCAGACAAAGTCCATTTGCCCTTGCTCTCTTGAATTCAAAATGAAAATATAAAAGGTGTTTTTCTGTACTTTCCTCTCTACTCTCGCTAATTGGCTACAATTGCCCTAGGTTTCTAAAATCAGAAAGATAGATATCATTATGTATTTTATTCCCTGGAGTGTCTTGCTGTAGATGTCCCCCCCCCCCCCCCCCCCTCTCTCCTCTCCTTCCCCTGTGCCCTGGCAGTTCCTTCCTCTCTCCTTGGCTGGCAGTAGCTCCTCTAATTCTCTTTGGTTGCCCTGGATAATGGGTGCCTGTCTGACACTGGATGGAGCTGTCCAACTGCTGAATTCTCCCCCATCCCCCAGTTATTAGCCTCCTGTCCTCATCTTATATTTTGCATATGAGTTACACATTATAATTTCACATTTGGACCTACTAACAGCATAGACTCAAACAAGGGGGATATAAAACCCAATCCCAATTTGTAGGCAACCTAGGTTCTACCTCACCCCTACCCATAATTTTGGTGCACAAGCAAAATGACCCCTGCAGCTCCGTGTGATTGAAACAGTATTTAAAGCTGCCGTTCTCCTCAGCATTGTCTGTTTCTGTGGAAGCAGCAGCTACATTCAGTAGTTCTCCCGGTGTTGCTGCTGCTCACACAGAGGATGATGTGGGAATGGAAGAGGGAGTGTGAGGAAATGAACATAAGCTTTTAACACGAGCTGTGGGGGAAAGGCGGCTGCATTTTACCTACCAAGGCAGCAACTCGTCCCTTCCTCCTTGCTTGAGACTTTCTTATTATTTTATGTGTCTGCACCCTGTCTATAGCTTCAATTATTTCGACTCCTTCCCAAATTTGAAGTGCCAAATGTCTCCTGCAAGGCACAGTGCTCGGTGCAAAGAAGTAGTTGTCCCTGCACATTAGGGCTTAGCTCTGCCCCCTTAAAGAGCCAGTGAGCTCGGCCTGCTGAGCTCACAGAGGGAGACTGTACAATGGCTTTTGCAGGCTGCACACAGGCTCTCAAGAGATAAGTTACTGTACAGCCAGCAAGGGATAGAGTGGCAAGCACTTAACCCTTTAAAACCCATATCAATTTTCAAAATGTGTTTATGAGAGGTGGTGTGTGCTTAGAGAGAAAGACTGTGTGTGTGTGTGTGTGTGTGTGTGTGTGTGTGTGTGTGTGTGTGTGTGTGTGTGTGTGTGTGTGTGTGTGTGTGTGTGTGTGTGTGTGTGTGTGTGTGTGTGTGTGTGTGTGTGTGTGTGTGTGTTCTGGTTGTGTGTGTGTGTCTGTGACTGCATGTATCAACGTTTCGGGACCCCAGCTCCTACTTCAGGAATAACCCCAATGTGCTGCAGTGTGTTTTTTTCCCTCGGCAGCTATGATTATTATTATTATTAATAATATTATTGTTTTTAATTCTAACCTTAAAAAAACCCAACAACAACTCTATGTGCTTTCCGTGTGGACTATTCTTTTTTTTTGTTCTTACTTTTTGTTATCCATTTGAAGTCTGATAAAGTGGACACAGACTCATTTGGATGGGAGTATTATGTGTTAACTCCTCGCTCTCCTTTTTCTGGTTCTTTAGTGATTTCCCTGGTGCTGCGCTACAGTTTATATCATTCCCTTTTCTTGCAAGAAAAGTTCAAAGATTAAGAAATGGGACATGTGATTAACGTGCCCCCCACCCCCCTTCTTTAAAAAAAAACTTAAAGTGTCTTCTGTGCAGAATATGAAAACACCCTTTGCTTCTTAAGCTATTGTTGTGTGTATGCAGAAACATTGCACATATTCTTTACTACTGTAAGTGGGCTATTAGCTTTTTTATTTTTTAACTGTTGACATTTCCTGTAATATCACTAACAATATCTTGTGTGAAGAGATCCTTTTTTTTTTTTTTTTTTTAATCTTTTTAAGTTGGAAAGAAACAAAGGAACAGAGACTGTACTTTTTAGTTTTTTATTGTCAAGAATTGCTGCCCTTTAGCCATTTAACTGATAATCAAATCATTGTATTGATTATTATTAGTAATGATTTTGACAGATGAAAACACAAGAAAATAAAATCTTTATTCATATCAGTGCTGAATGTATTTAATCTATTTACATACAAAGTATTTCCTTTCAGAATAAGGCAACCATGTTATACACCACCCCCCCCACCCCCCCAAAGCCTAAAAATATATAGGGGGTGGAGCTTTGGATGCAAATATCATATGGACAATGTGCACATGTCCCCACAACTTTTCAATCGTGCTTGCACTTATGGTTAACAGACACAGATGTCATGTGAAAACCCACATGCTCTGCCCTTCACACAGCCCTCCTTTCTTCCCTTGCTTCTTCTTCTTTTTTTTTCCCTTCTGGTTAGCTTGTTGTGGCAGCTCGCTTGCTTCCCATTGCATAACCCAGCCCCCCTCCTCATCCGTGCAAGTGATCAGAAAGAAATCTGGAGCGGTGTCACAGAAGAGCAAGAAGAAGAAGAAAGCTGCGCAGAACAAATAAGCTCAGGCATACAGTGAAAAGAAAGAGAGCGAGAGACTGCAAACAAGGGGAGGGATGGTTTTCGCACTCGATGTGCTTCACTCCGGCTCTATGAGGGGATTTGTCTGCTAGCTGGCCGGGCTGGGATCTTCATGATTGCGCTGAGAAAGAAGTCTTCTCATTACTACCACCACCATGCGAGGTAAGGGGAAGAGGGGTGAGCTGTTGATGCACATGATTGTCAAGTTTCACTCATTACAAGTCAGTGTCTTTACTCATTAACAGCATCTATACTGTAGCTTCGCTGAGTTTCATAGATTATCTCTCAGTCTTTGAAGTCATTGAAATTCTATGATCTGTCAATGATCAAGTACAAATCCTTCCAATATAGTCTATCTATAGCTGGGGGTCCTTAGTTCTTGGCACAGTTGGGCGATGACATTATTCAAGGATGCACCAGGAGAAGTACCAAAGGACTGAGATTTGAAAGTAAACATTGAAAGGAAAGGACATGATGTTTCAGTTTGCATGTTTTAAAGATTTGATAGCAAAAAAAAATCCATTTACTAAAATTAAGTCCACCACATCTATGAAAGAGGTCTCAATTGTAGTGGGCAATTACAGTAAGGTCATGTCTGTGTAGAGTCCAGAAGATGCCTTAGGGGGTTACTGAGGAGAGGAACAATTTACTGACACATACAGTAGTATGGAAATTGATGTGTTATTGTATTACAGTAGTTTTGTCTGTAGTTACATTACAGCAACATTGCTGGGTGTGTTATAGCTTTATTGCTGCTGAATTTCTGCCTGTGCATCCCGATTGAAACAGGCACTTCCAGGTCACTGCCAACATGATCTCTGGAAGCTGAGACATGTCTAGTGGAGCGGTGTGTGCAAGGATGGGGAGCTGGATACTGGATACTTGCAGTGTATGAGATCCAGAACCAAACTTATTACAAAAAAGAGCAACTACAGTATAGTATAGAGATGGACTACTCACTCACTACTTGTTTTGCTTTTGGCAATTATTGCACTTTCTAACTAGCCCACATTCTATGAGTATCCATTAAAGGCTAGATATTGCTTTGGATTTTGGGTTGTCAGTGGCAGTGAAGAGATTAAATCGTAAGTCAGAGATATTTGGGTATGCAAAAGAGAACAAGATATAACCTTTTAATGCAAAGTTGATTCTGAAGATAAAACCTATGGATGCCATGTTGAAGGATAACTCCTTTCATTGACCCAACATAAAGGCTTGTGCATAGATGATTCTACCTCCATTTCCCAAACAACTAAAGTCATAGAATGCATCTAAAATGTACTTTCATATTGTGTCATGAACCTTGAAAAACATAAATTTTGCTTCCAGGACAACACAACTACATGAACTTTTTTTGTATGCTGTTGTGTTTTGGATGTTACATAGTTACATAGTTACATAGTAGATGAGGTTGAAAAAAGACATGTCCGTCAAGAGAATGCTAAACTTAGACGACAGATACTTATTCTATATTTGTATTTACAGTATTTTTGTATAAGTGATAGATCATTATAGTATAGATGTATGAATCAGTCTGTGGGATGTCCTGAATGCACCTGCTTTCTCCAAGTTCCAAAGATTACAGTACAAGGGTTAAAGGTTCCCACATGGCTTCCAAGTCAACATCAACATTTTGCTAATTATGGGTTTTCTGGGGAAGACATTTGGACCTCTTTTCTCTGCCTCTCTCCTATTATTGACTCATCCTTGTATAAAAGAAGTGGGAAAACAATGTACTCCATCTATGATTCGACTTTTAAAACATCAAATAAAACAGACAACCACGATGCATTGCTTTTATATCTGTTCTGTAGGTCACTTTTTCATGCCAGAAAACTTGTGCCTCCTAATGATACCTATATTCCTTAATCTCTTTATTTCTCTTTCAGCATAGCAGCAGAAGATGCTGATGTTGCACTTATCACTGAACTGATGCATACAAATTAGTGTGAGGGCAGTTACAGTAGTTAAAGGCTTTATGAAAAAAAATATTGTAATAAAAAGGGTGTTCGGAATTAGTGATAATTGTATTTTTCCTGCTTGGCTAAGGAAAATTAACTTGTCAGTGATTGTGCGACCACAAGCAAGTTATTTATAGTGGTCATCAGTACTAATGATTGCAGTATGTTAGGGGACTTCACAAGTTGAATATATGTTTTGTCCTTGATCAATAGGATTGTCCATAGGTTGTGTGTTAATACTGATCTGCTGTACAGGGTGAAAGGTCTTTTGAGCCTTATGAAACCATGGCAGATTTTTATAGACGGAGGACTTAGTCAGAAAAAGGAAAGGAAAGCCTTAGACATAATATAATATATTTTTACCAAATAGTGTTACTATATTTTAAAATATACAGTATAAGTATATAGATGTGTATATACATATACATACATAAATATACTGATTTTCTCCCCTAGTTTGTTTTAGATCCAATTACTGTATTTCCCTCTCTCTTCAAATTCCATGCATTATTTTTTCATCTTGCCTCTTCATCACATTACTTTAAATATCTACATTTTTGGAGTCACTTATCTTTGCTCTCTTGTGTTCCACCCTCCTTCCCATCCCGACACAAACATTATCTTATTCTTTGCTATGCGCAATCAAGTGGATTGTATCAAAGGCTTTGAACTCACATTCATCCACATTTTGATCTAGGGCCAACATCAAGGATTTTTTTTTCATAGCCAGTGGAGTTACAAATACTGAAGAAGGCAAAATGTGATACTGCTTGTTATTGTTCCTTGAATTGTATTTTGCCCAACATCAATCATGACAGTTTCTTTGGCATCAAAGCCTACTGATCATGTCTGAACTCTCTTGAATGGGAATGGTGAGAGAGATGTGTGGCACAGTAATAGGTAGACATGGAGAGAAAATGTAACTAATTTACACCTCTGGAGCGCCTG
This sequence comes from Ascaphus truei, assembly GCF_040206685.1. Classification (NCBI taxonomy): domain Eukaryota; kingdom Metazoa; phylum Chordata; class Amphibia; order Anura; family Ascaphidae; genus Ascaphus; species Ascaphus truei. Next base: position 171,676,235 of record NC_134483.1, read on the forward strand.
TTTCTATCCACTTATTGCTGAGTTGGGGGTAAGTCATTTTGAAAAATAATGGAAGCATTAAGTGAATCCCTCACCTTCCCTCATTGTAGGACAGGTCTAATGAGCTATAAATCAATTGTTGGACTGTTAAATGTGCATTACTCATTAGATATACAGTAAGCAACCCAAAACAATACAATTTACCACAATTTTATTTTGCGTAATATTTAGGATATGCGGGATATTGCTATTGGAACTGACCTAAGATTCAGAAAAGCAAGCAGGTAATAAAAAAACGTGTTTATAAGCTGTTAGGTTTAAGATAAAGAAGTAGCTGCTCACTCTGGCTTAAATGGTCAATCAATAAAAGGTTTTAGGATCACTAAAATCAACACCTTAATCAGCTTGTGCTCTGGTAGGATCTAGAAACAAGGTACGGGACACTGGGATTTTGCCCTGTATTTAAAATGTAAGATGAGAGACTTGTTTTCAGGTATAATTACATTTCCTCTATTGAACACTGAGATGAGAATCTATCTATCACCAAAACCCATGGTTTTAAAAAGACAGCACATTGCCGGTAAGTGATCAAAAAAGTGTATTGAAAAACATTTGATTTTTTTATGTAATACACTTTAAAAACATATATTAAATTTAAAAAAAATAATAAAAAGTTGCAATACAATTTTTGGATCACTTTCCTGCAACGTGTTGTGTCTTCTTGGAAGCATGGGTTTGGGTAAAGTATGCTTGTATTTCTATTCTATGATGTGTGCACTTGCCAAACATTATACATAGGTATGCCTACTTTATACTCATATATATATATATGAGTATATATATATATATATATATATATATATATATATATATATATATATAAATAAAATCATTCACAGATCATTCACATATATTTATATATTCATACTTCAAAATGTATAGTCTGTCAGACACAATAAACCATGTTCGAGAGAAGAAATAAAAATAAATCAAATTAAATTATACTTCAAAGAAATCCCTCATCTTTATTTTTCAAACTACAGGGGAATATCCTAGTGTTCTCTACCTGGGCTCTAGTGTTAAGTTTCTCTTTGAGTACAAGCCTAACTAAGGAGGTGACCTTAGTGTATATGTATATAAATGTGTTAGTGTGTGTATATTGAGGAATTTTTCATGAAGGTTCAAATGCTTTTTATTTAATTATATGGAACATCTGAGCTTTAGAAAAAAAATTCCGTTAGCTTATTTCTTATAAAAGGTTTGTACTATCTTTAAATCTATGAATTTAGTAATTTACGTTCTAGCTATTTAGTTATTGACAATTATTCTTTCTATATGCTGTAATACCGCATATAGAAACAGCCACTTACTAACATCATGAATAGTTACAGATCATCGCATCATATGGAGGCAAAACAAAGAATCTTCCTTTTCCGTGCTCGGGATTTAGTATAAGTCTTATAAGAAAGCAGCCCAGCATATGAAAAGGGTTAATAATATCTACTAGAATACATAAACGTTGGGAGAGTTAAGAATCTTTTGGAGGATGATCTAAAGGGGTAAGTGTTGGGATCTGCTGCAATAGTTAATTGAGGGTTTTATTCAATAAGCCATAAAGGGGTCAATCGCATTGCAACTGTCCGAAAACTCCCATTCCAAGTCAATGGTGGCACTGAACAATTTTTTGAATACGCCCCTAGTTAGCCAGAATATTTTGAAGATTACACAAAGTATATGCTTTTTACAGTTGGATTTTCAAGGCAAGCATGAAAGTGTTAAAGGTTTGCTCCAGTACTCTATGAAATGTTCAGTTCATAGGCCTAGTATTTGACATAGTGCCAGCCGTGAATATCATCTTAAGCGCTTCTCAATTAATATTTCTACTAAATGCTGATTTGGGAGTGAGTCAAAGACCAAAATATCGATCTATTGTACCAAACAGTAACATTGACAAAAAAATAATCTGTTATGTTTCAGGCAAGGGCAATATAACATGCAAAAAATAAGATTCATAAATAACAATATTCAAATACTCCTCTGCTGAACAATATTTCAGTATATTCACTGATGTACTGTATCTGACAGCTTTAGTTAAACCCAGCGGATGTAACAATGGAAATGAGAACATTCAGTAAGACAAAAACTGTAAAAAGGGAGCATGGAAATACAATACACGAGTTGTTCTTTCATCAACACCTCAAACTACAACATGAAATACATTGTATGTTACTTGTACAGTATGTAGCAATTATTTACAATATTATTAAATATTCACATTACCATTACACAATTTTGAATAATTTGGTTGGAAACTATAAATATTAAAAAGGTAAACACATTTTATAGAAACACACAAAGATAAAATAATATTACACCCAGTGTTATTTCACCTTAACAATTAATTTAAAAATTAGGTACATTTTTGCAAGTCTGTATTATTTACTTAAAAGAAACTCATGCTTTGTGGTCCTATAAGAATTAATTTTAAAATCTTCTGTGAATTTAAAGTTGAGTAATGAAAGCAATAATTTACAACAACAGCATATTTTCATTATACTGTACAGATCTAATAAATTATATATATATATATATATATATATATAGAGAGAGAGAGAGAGAGAGAGAGAGAGAGAGAGAGAGAGAGAGAGAGAGAGAGAGAGAGAGAGAGAGAGAGAGAGAGAGAGAGAGAGAGAGAGAGACACACACACATATATATCACAAACAGGTATTATTGGTTTACAATGTTGTACCATAACCAACAATAATACATTCATATTGTAACTGTATGGCTATAATTAATTGTTTATCTTTCTGATCAAATATAAAATAGTTTACTTTCAAAAGTATGTAGGGTGCAAAATGTGTCTTCTGATTTTATGCACAATTCATAAAATTTGTATCTATAGTTACATATTCTAATATACTATACTGTTTATCTAGTTTAACACCTTACTTCCTCAATGCATCACAACACAGACACTCTCAGAGAAAGGAGGTTACTTAAATCTATTAGATGTAACTGATATTTAAAGATGCTATGGGGCCCGGGAAATGTACTGATAATTTGCTTCTTTAAATATTGCTAATAAAAGTATTGTCTGTACCTATTTTCTATTTGTTGACATTGTTTTTCTGCCCGTTAACAAGATGTCCTTTCCGTGCAAATGATCATGTACAGTAGGTAGAAATGACAGTCTCTTTTCATGGTGAAGTTTTACTGAGCAGTTCTCCAGATTGCTACACTGTATTTATTGCAGTGTCAAAGCATAGAAACACTGGCATTGTTTAAAAATAAGTGTCCTTGTTATGCAATCATTTAACATTAGTGATCAGCGAATCGTGTAGTGTTTGTTCTCAGCTCATTAAATTTGGAAATGTTTGAGAGAGCACTCCAGAGTATATTAACACCTTTGTTACCACAAGGGCCAGTAACACATTACAATACAATGCGTTACTGTCCCCTCGCCGGCAGCGAAGGGGTTAAGAACAACATTTAGACAAGGGCTTTTGTCCTTGCTAACGAGTCCACGGATTCTCTTTATTCACGGATTGTGTTGCACATGTCATGCTGCAGAGAGCAGATAACCAACAGTGCATATACATTTTATATGCACGTCTTGCATAATTAATATATCAAGAATTCACATGTCATTTATAACATGGTCATTGAGTTTACAACGTGTTTTGTTAATATGTAGGTATAGTATAAGTAAACATTTTTCAAGCATATCGACAGCCTTCTTACAGTGAGAGATGACTTTACAGTAATGCTACTTGTGGGCTGGGTGTCAAAACTAGTTTTGGGGACAGATAATTGTGAACTATATAATATAAATAGTTCTTGAAAAAGGGCTACACAATGTGGTCTCCGTTGCAGGCCATATAATCTTATGTGCAAAATGTGTCTGCTGTTTCTAGTGAGTGTATCCTTTTTCTTTTCTCTTTGAATAGCAATTTTTTTAACTTAATTTCTACTACAAATTGCAGACGAGGAAGATCAGAAATACCTAAAAAAAAAAAAATACGGACTAAACAAGATAGGTTAGTATGATATAACTTCCATAGAAGTAGGCACGTGTTCCTTTTGTGGATGAACATTTCAACCTAAACTGATGAGAATCAAATGAAAGTGTATTTCGCTGCCAAATAAATCAATTTGTTTCTTTCAAATAAAGCAGTGAATTCACCCTAGACAAGGCTTGTGCTCTCAAACTGAAGGATGTCTGCTTTGTAGCTAAAGACAAAGGAAGCACACAGGAATAAATATTGATTGAACTAATCATCTGATGAATAGAAATGAGCTGTACCAGTGCACCATTATAATGGGGCTGTGTTAACTAGCCCCTTTTGTGGCCCATATGCTGCCCTTTCAACCCATGACCCCATCCATTCAGTCCATATTGAGAGAAACCACAGGTGTTATAACGGCATCTAGGACAAATGAAGTTAAATAAAACGTGTGTAAATAACAGACAAAGGACTAGTTACACTGCATTCACAATACAACAACATGATGGGCAGACAATGACATAGACATCGGCTATGGTGATCGGACCAATGACTGTGTGACAGTTTCTTTCTGAAACTAAGAAGTAAGACTAATATTTCCAGACTACCATAAGAGTGCTCGCTCTGCAACCAGGTATAAATCCGGTTATTTAAAATTTTCACTTTCTTTCATCATAATGGGAATCATTTATCAAAGACCCCTTGCTGCAAAACTGATGCTATAAAATAGTACCAGGCGTATTATATTTTGTTTTAGACTTTTCTTGTAGTGCTCAGGTGCTAACCTTTTGTATCCGTTTTGACTTTGATTAATATCCCCTTATTTGAGTGCTTGTTTCTTAAGATTACCTGGTGTCTCCCTAAGAAAATAAATTATTAAAAGTCAATGTATAACCTTTTTGTGCCAGATGTACTATACTTGCAATGTCGTAAAGAAATGTGCTGCATTCAGAGAGTAAATCGGTTTTATACTCATAGTACAGTACATATAAACTATTTCAATGGCAATAACTCTCTTGGGGTATGTATCAAAGTCTCCAGGCTGAAAAATGGAATCAAAAAGACCACCATATTTTTCAAAGCAAAAAGGCCCATTTGTATAATTTTTTCTTTGATACACTTGGTGCAATGTTTTGCACTAGTTTTACTGCCGGGAGAGTTTGATACGTAAACACTCATGTCTGGTTTGTAATGACCTCCAAACTTGATCGTCTTTTTGCCAAAACAGATAAACTAGACACCTAAATGATGTTATGTACAAGCAGACCATCATACAGAACATGACATGCTGTCCTTTCAAAACGCACGCAAGATGTGGTTACGTGCTTGTAAACATTTTACGAGTTCTTTGTGGGTGTCCAAACAATTTATGTAAATATATGTATATTTTTGCATTACGAATCGTGTTATAGGTTGATATTCTGATGTCTAGATATGTATAATTTTTTTCAAAACAAATGTGTCAGTCCCTCATGGGTAGATGATGAAAATTGGAGGTTATAGGTTTACTGTATGATGGATGGTACTGGTTCAGTCAAGACAATTGTATTGTATTGTATGTCTTTATTTATATAGCGCCATAAAGGTACATAGCGCTTCACAGTAGTAATACATATCATATAAATAACAAATAATATAAATAACAGATCATGGGAATAAGTGCTTCAGACATACTGTAAAAGTAACATTAAGGAAGGAGTCCCTGCTCCGAGGAGCTTACAATCTAATTGGTAGGTAGTGAGAACGTACAGAGACAGTAGGAGGAGAATGTACAGAGACAATACAGGCCAACATTCTGTGCATCATCTATGTTGTCTGTATAATTGTACTTTGATATTTGAGAATATACTATATCTTTGTGTCAACCCATTCCATGTTAGTCTGAATGTGATTGTATTGGGATACAGTGCTGTAGAGATGAAGGGTCAAGTGACTTAAGTTGCTTGGTACTGTAAATGGACTCCGCATCCTAGAATAATAACAAGCACTATTATTGATGTTATAAAAGGGCTTATACTTAATTCAATGCAAATGTAGCAAACTATATGCTAGTCATGGAAGAACAGACATGGAAGTACAGCACAACTAGCCACTATAGGAAACCGTGAACGGTATATTAATACAAAAATGAAATGGTAAAAAGACATTTTATCGCTTTTTCGATTTTTTTTTTGCATATCATGCAGACTAAATACTGGTAAGGTTAAAGTGCTCTAATTAAAAAAGTTACATGGTTTTGTAGATGGAATTGCTGCTGTTTTAAAAGTAAATGTTCTTCCAAAATCAGCCATGAGCTAAAAATATCATAAGAAAGTACTTTTCTAAATTATTTCTGAGAACATATCAAAAGCTATCAACTAATAATAAAATTCCAGTTTTGATTGGCACTGTATCATGCACCTCTGTGTTTGCATTTTTCTCTCACAAAATTCCATGTTCGGTTATAACATCCCCACTGTTAATTGGATCTCTCTTATCACTGACGGTAGTGATATCTTCAAACCAGAATGTCTGCTTCATCTAATTCTGTTCTACCATATTATTTTATCCCAGGCTATAGGGATTTCCATAATGCCACCACACCCCAGGCACCTCTGCGTCAGTTGCCTGCAGTAACCTTGTTTTGCTGAAATGGAAAACTAAAGAAAGTTGTATCTTACACATTATTAGATAATAATTACATACTAACTTGTATTTTTTACATTACCAGTAAAATATTGGAATTACTCTAGTCGTATATCAGATTTACAATGAAGAAGCTCATCACTACATGACACATAACTAAGTTATTGCTATGGACAGAAAACGTAACTAATGATTATAGGTTCGGCAAGATGCCCAAGTATGGGACAGTGGGTTTGCGAGCTCCCCCTAATCAATGGTGTACAGCCACTGCTGTTCCCAAGTTTGTAGATCGGCATCCTCCTTGACCAGAGTCTCAACATGCGTGCCCAACTGGTCTCAGTTGTTAAGACTGTTTTTTGTCTTAGACTGTTTTGGAGTTTGCGCCCACTCCTGTCGTCTATGAACCTTGAGTCACTGTCCATTCCTTTGTGTCGACGTGATTGGACTACAGGAAAGCCTTATATGCAAAACTACCGGTGTGCTTGATGTGGAGTCTCCAGCTTGTGCAGAATGCTGCTGCTCAGATGTGTTCCCTGCTTGTAGCATATTATTCCTAGCCTGCGTGACCTGCAAGTTGCCGGATATGGCCTTTAAAACCTTGCAGGGCCAAAGGCCTGCCTATCTGAAGTCACTTTTGATGCCTCAGAAGGGTACTGGCTATGATCTTGTGTCCTCCAGGGGGGGGGGGGTGGCTCTTTCTGCCAAGGGTATTGCACCCTACGCTGTGTGTGCCTTCCAGTGTGCAGTTTCAGAGGTCTGAAACTTGTTACTGTCAGAGCTCAGGTGTATATCAACCTTAGCACTGTTTCGGGCATGGTGCAACTCTTACCTCTTCCTTCTGGCTTCCCATGTCTAAAAAAACAATTGAATATCATTTTAGTTTGTTCTTAAACTGAATGTAAAGTATTGCGGTGCCCCTTAAGTCTAGGCGTGTTTTTACTTAAAAAAATAAATGATGATGATGATTATGACAGTGCACTCTGGAATTATTTTATTCATCAATTCTATTGAAAGCAATTGTCTTTAGTTAAAATTACAATCAAAAGAAAACTAGAAACCCAATTGGGCACTCAATTCCCCAAAAATTGAGTGCCCAATTGGGTTTCTAGTTTTCTTTTGATTGTAATTTTGGTTATACCCTTACCCAAGGCACCGCTCCCATCACATCATTTTCTATACCACATTGCAGTAGCGGGGTACTCTACTAGTATTTAATTGTCTTTAGTTGTCTGTAATTACTTGTCCGCTCTTTTTCTACTAAGAACCATATAGAGAACCATTATGCATAAATTGAAGTCCTCGTTAATATATTTTACCACAATACAGATCTTATTCATTTACACATTGTTGATGGAACGTAATAATTTAAATAGTGAAAATACACAACATTTGCTCATCAGCAAATGTGTGGTCATTGAAACATCACAGCACAATCACAGCATTAAATCTCGACTACCAAATGAGAAAAGTAGTGTATTGCATTTTGAGTTTATTTTTGGCTACATACAGTAATGAAGTCAGGAGTTACTTAAAGCTACAACCACTAAATATTCCGGCAAGTATTTAATTTTGTAGCTGTTGCTGGTTATTAAATACTATTTGGAGATAAAAGATTGATTAAAAGAAAAGTGCTTTGCAATGCCCATAACTTAGCCAACCAATACATGGACCAGTGTTAACTACAAAAGCATGATGAGCCAGTTCTGAGTTCAGTGCACATTGGAACGGGTCTGCATGTCTGAATATCAAGTGCATTAGCTATAGAAATGTGTTAAAATTCAACATATCCATGTAATTAAAGTAAATTGTGTGTTCACTTATATAGATTACAGGTTTTTTTTTTTTTTTTACGTTTCTGTCATTCACAAGATAGATATTTAAAATATTCATTTTTTGCACTCTCCTCCTTCTGTGGTTCTCTTGCATGTATTGTACCTACATTAATTCTCTTCTTTCCATAAAAATACAAATTAGGACATGCCTTTAAAAATATTGTATACAGTACTGTATGTCCTTCTCTACTTAGATTGTGTGAACACTTTGATGCAGGGAATACACCCTCACATTGCTTCCATTTATGCCTGTAGCTCATACCCTTAAATACATAATGTATTTGCTGATTAGCCAGTATTTTATCTCATATTCTGCAGTGCTGAGTGTACAATTAGTGCTGTGTAAGTACTGTATGTAAAGTACTAGTAATACATGTTAGGTTAGAAACATGTAAAGAGATTTCAGAAAAGGTAATATAATTAGGATGTTTGAACTCACCCTTAGCAAATTGGTAGATAGACTTTCTTATAATGCTGTTTAATGTGTAGCTCAGTAATATGGCTAACTTTTCTGAGTAAACCCAGTTTGAATCCCTTTGTGAGCCCTATTTTTGACCTTGGGATAGTCACTTAATTTTTTTTTACACCTCAGGCACCAAAAATGCAAGCTCTACAGGGAAAGGAATTTGTTTTGTAGCAGTTCTGTAACTAAGAAAAAATATTATTGCTTCTTTTTTTTTTTTTAGAATAAATAAGGAAGTGTAATTCTCAAACACTAATGACTAAATTCCTAAATGTACTAAATACAAAAGAAAAACTTCTGACCATCAGTAAAAAAAATGAAATCCCAAAGCAACAGGGGTTCTTATAATGCAAGTCATTTGCATGCCATCTGCATAGAAAGAACTGTTAAATCATAAAGGCATCCACAAAAATCTAATTTCCCAAGCACAGAGCCCGGTGGGAAAAAAATAATGTTGTACCCAAAAAAATAGCAGTTCCTTCCAAACACAACAATACTAATCCAAACAAAAAACAATTAAGAGGCACTCCAAAGACTGAGAAGACACTACTACATTGAAAATGCTGAGTTCTGATGAATGTAATGTAACTTCAATAGTTGAAGAGAGAAAGTAATTGTTAATGACAAGCTTTGTTATATGTGTGTTTTTTTTTATGGGGTTGGTCCAAGATTCAATAAAGTTGGGAACTTGTTGGGGTCAAACACAAAAAGTCTGCTATTACATTATTTGTAGATAGCTGTTTAAATTAAAGTGTTAGTAATATTATATTTCACGAAAGAAACACAAAATATTCACAGAGGTTAACGTGCAGCTTTCAATCAATTTTTATGTTCAGCCCCCGACTCTTCTGAAAATAGTAGATAGACAGAAGTTACCTTGACTTATTTTAGCTTTCTTATTTCACACTTTGTACAAGGTACAGTAGATGTGGCTTAGCCTCCAAAGTTGATGTGTGTTATTAGTTGTAACTTCTTCCCTTACTAATGAATTACTAAATTATTTCAAGAGTTACATTTCTTTAAACAACTGCTTGCTCAGATAAATGCCTTTCCCAAGTTCATTTGTTGCATAGCAGAGTAAAGCAAAGGATGTTGATATTAGTGTTCAAGGTTCAATGTTGGTATCTCTGAATCCTGTGCATATAATTCAACAAAAAGCATGTACTATAATCAGAATGTTTGGCTCAAAGCACATCCATTGTATATACTTTTTCATATTCTACATAGTTCGTTTCAAAGTTTATTTGAGGATGCGCAGTCTCATAATTGAGTGTAGATAACAGGTAAGTAGAGTCCCTCATCGTGATGATTTTTCAATCAAAGAAAAAAAATTATGTAGAAATTGTACATTATTATTCTATCCCTTGGAGACATGTCCCAGAAAACATGTCTTCCAGATCACTAGTTTTGTTCCCTGACTGCTCCTGTTAAATTGAAGGGATGTTATGATTGTGGAAGGCAAAAAGGGATATTAATCTAATTAATTTGCTAAAAATATAACTACCTACCTGATTTAGTTCAAAGTGGCGCTATTGGTCACGGATAAATGTAGATTTGTTTTAAATTGTGTTAACTTACAATGGACCAACATAAGAGTTCTTCAGAGATCTATAATGTACAGAGCATTTGTTAACTCATGTCACATTCATATCTGCCTGAGGTGAAAATATGTCTAATAAGATGTTCTGTAAAATGTATTGAGCCAATTTGGAAATGATGCTACAAGATAAAAAGTATAGTTTACACTCAATATCTATACACAAAAATCATGTGTTCATTTATAAGATTGGTGGTTTCATCAACATTTAGTTGACACTGTGTTTTCAATCTGCATAGAGTAGATTTACATATAGAACATATTATTTAGATAAAAGATAACTACTGTAGGTGGTAGACGTTGAACATCTCTCATAACCCTGTTAGATAATCGTGGATTAATTGATCAGATTTTATCCTCAATGCTCCAAACTTCCTCACCCAATAAAACTCTTAAAAGGATATAAATGGCTTAAAATGAATGAATAAATGAAAGCAGTGATCCCTGTAACTATGTTGGCAGAGCACAATTACTAAGAAGAAACATGCATATAGTTGTGTAACAAAACTAATATTAATATGGAAATATTTTAATGCATTGATATATTTTACTATAAAGAACTAGAACATCATATACATGCAATGCAGATGTACATTGACATTCTTATTGAGGAAGAATATTACATTCACAATCCATCCCTAATCAATACAGCTTGAGCTACAAAGGTTTCTAAAGAGAGATTATTTTAATAGCTGAACAATGTATTTTTTAATAGGCAAACTGTTCATCATGCAGGTAATCTTTTATAAAAACACTTTTTCATTTGATAATCAAATAATCTGCCACACTATTGTAATATTAGGCCATTACAGTCTTTGTTGGTGAGTTTGGCTTTCCTAACTACTGCTGAGTTATTATTTAAAACGTGAGCATGAACACGGTCAAAATGATCACTAATTACCATGCCATGAGGACTGTTATTCTTTATAAGAGATGGGCAAAACTGTGACCAAATTCTCAAATTATGCACCTACCAGCACTAGCTGTGACGGTGCTCATCTCAAATCAGGAGGCGGACCTGCAGGGCCGAGATAGGGATGAAAATAAACTGACCAGAGCCCTGGGACAGAGTCCTGTAAGAGTATTCGTAGTCGGTATGTAAGCAGGGGTCAGGGCTGGCGGCAATGGTGCAGAGTCCAGGGGACAGCAAAAAGGATGGGGCAGGTGGTAGTGGTTCAAAGTCCAGGCAACAGGCAAAGGGTCAGGGCAAGCGGAAGGCAGCGAGGTCGGGGTCGCGGTCCGGGGTCAGCAACAAGGAATCCAAACAGGTAACGGAAAGGGCGACAGCAAACACCGATAGGAGCTGCAGAAACACAGAACTTTGCTCGGCGACTCCCACAAGGAAGTGCACCCTTATATAGCAGGCTGCCAGTAACCAAAATGGCCAAATTGAGTAGAAAGGGCAGGTAGCCTGGAAAACACGAACTGGCAGCAAAACCTTCGCTGGGTTCCTCATCGGAGGAATCCGCTCCCACTCTGCTCGGGTTCACCGTTCGCGGCGACCGCCTTTTAGTCTCTCGGTCGGTACGCTGACCGACCGCTCCTTTCTCCTCGGGCTCGGCCTTAGCAACCGACCCCGATCCCCATTCTCCGGGATCCGCACTTTCTTTCCACAGTGCACCGGGGGACCCGGTGGACAGCCTAGCCGTATCCCCCGCGGGTTCGACAGTCTAGATGGGCACAAATGTAGGCATAGGCCACAAGTACTGTGTACCACATTGCGGGCAGCGCGCTGCCGTGCCCACAGTACCGCTGGGTAGCCTGCATTGTAGGCAGAGGCACACCACAGTCTCGGTGCCCACCACCCGAATCACCAGTAAGCCTCCTGGTGCTGAATATGGTTGAGTGGAGACCATCGTATTGACTCCTGACTGACAGGCCATTGTCTCAGTAGGAGATACTTGCAGCAGCGGTCTGTTCTGTGCACTGGTTCCGTGTGGCTGACAAGCAGGGGTTGAGTTGCCAGCCACTCCCTTGACTAGCTCCACCCTCATATGACAAAGCTGGAAACCACCCCCACTAGTAGCAATTATGGGCGGGTCCCACAGCTTAATAGGATGTCCTGTAATTGAGGCCGCACCTTTCACAGTCCTAGAGGGCGCAGCCACAGCTTTCGCACCATTACCCCCAGCAGGGTGGGGTTCTTTCTTTGGCGCCAATCCCGGCCAACTGTCTGCAACTTTTGCAAATGCAGAATTCTCTTCAACGAGCCCACGTGGTCTCCCAGGGAAGCGGGAGCCGCCATCTTGGTTTGCATTCCCAATCACTTTAGCAACTGAGATAGCTTTTTGTATAGCGCTCACCGGCTGGCAAGCAGATCCTTCATTTCCACCTCCCACAATCACAATGTCCTCCTCGCTATCATCCGGAGTAATACTCCGCGGCCCTAGGTAGGACCAGAGCGGTGCGGCCACAGCTTTGGCACCACTCCACAGCAGGCTCGTGAAAGTCATTTCCGTAGCATGCTCTTCACCCGCACATATGCCATGTGCGTTCTCTCCATTAACCTCCGTCCGCCATCTTGGACCTTCCGCACTACGCGGATTCTCCACTTTTGCGGTCGCCATTCTTTCACTGTACTTAGGATTATTGCACATGGAGCTCCTCTCTGTGGGGCAGCTACCACACCGGTACAATAAAGATTACCTTGATGCACCACCTTGTGTACCTAATGTAGGCTGGACTTGTGTTTGCACTACCTCAGGCTAGGCTCACTCTCTCTGTGTCTGCTGTATCTCCTTCCTCCCAGTCTGTGCTCCCTTCAGTAAGTGGTCTGGAATGGGCTAGTGTACTCTGGCTCTTCCATGCAGTACTTGGGCGTCTACCTACTGTTGGCTAGCCTAGCGCAGACCCTCTCCAGAATTCCTGACCATGTTAACAGGCTATCCCTTTAGGCATCCTACCAACTAGCACTGCCTCAAGGTGACTAGGACAGCTATAGCCCGGCTCCAAACCCCCAACTCATTTCAGGCCCCTAGGTCATCCCTGCGAACTGACAAACTCCATCAGCCCCCTGACTACCCCAAGGTCTGTCCCAACGCAGCACAAAGTGGCAGCAGACACTCTCCCTGTTTCCAAGTGACCTAGCAAAGCCTGTCCTGTTGACAGGTATCTCAGCAGCACCTCCAAATGTAACGGATTTTCTGGCCTAGCCTGACCCACCCAATCTCACATTGGCCCCTGTGGTCTAACCAGTCCCCATTACACTGTAGTGTCTGGTGGTGCACCTGTTGGCAACGGGACTCCTGAGTCTCCCGCATGATGGTGTGTGGGGATTGCCAACCCAGACAGGCAGCTGAGGTAGTGTACTTGAGTGCTACCTAGATCCAGTGCAGCGCCTCCACCTCATCAGGATACCAGCGTCCGCTTGTGGATGGTCCTGGTGAGGAACTCCTCTGTGGTGCACTCCTCTGTGTAATCACTCCACACTTACACACGAGGGTATGATTGAACAAGATCATCTTTATTGAGGTGAGGTGGGCCAGCTGCCCCTCACAGCGGTTGTGCTCAGCCGCTCATGCTCACCGCACTTCCCTTTGAAAGGTATCTCTTCCCAATCTGGTGGATTCCCTATCTCCCCTTAGAGAAATATTCCCTGTGCCAGGTCTCTGGTCACAGTCTAGTGAGCCGCCTCCTCCCAAGTCTGTACTCAGACTTGCTCCTTGCTTCAACATCTACAACCCACTTTACTGAACTGCACTGAACTCCACTGAACTCCACTGAACTCCCAACTTTTGAGCAGTGCTGTGCCTTATGTATCCTCTGGGGGCAGGCACAACTCTGACATCACTAATCATGGATAGAGTATGTGGCCACTCCCATCCCTACATAGGGCACCTCACCAGGGTGTGAGGGCAAACCTCCATAATAACTGCTGGCATGCCCATAACTTACCAGGCCTTACTGTCAGCAGGAGAGATGACTGTAGTCCATTTTACAGCATGTTACACAGATATGTGGCTGGCCTGGTAGGAATAACTCAGCGGTGGTCCCATTCCGAAGCAGGGACCCCCACTGAGTTAATAATACTGCTTAATTCACTGCTTTCTTGGACGCGGCCCTGCCGCGCTCTGGTGCAACAACTTCACATGCCCACGAAGGAAGTAAATGTTGCTACTTCTGTAGCTGTAGGGCCGCGTAATTAAAAGCAAAAGAAAAACAGTTTTCTATTGGCCACCAGAGTGAAGCTGACCTCAGTGACCATATTATTTCTCCAGGAAAATAATTCTTGCAAGGAATCTCAAAATGAGGGGTGCTGGGGGAGATATGAGAATGGTCATACCAGATAGGGCCGTAGACTGCTTTCCTGGGGCTCAAGACAACTATTCCATTGCCCCCACACCCCCAGTGTCGGCAGCCTTTGCGAGACTCCCCCTCTCTCTAACACCCCCATCTCTCCCCCTCACATATAATACTCCCCCTCCACATCACACACAGACACTGACCTGCACAGACACAGACACTGACCGACACAGACACAGACCCGCACAGGCACAGACACTGACCTGCACAGACACAGAAACTGACCCGCACAGACACAGACCCGCACAGACACAGACCCGCACAGACACTGACCCGCACAGACACAGACACTGACCCACACAGACACAGAAACTGACCCGCACAGACACAGACCCGCACAGACACTGACCCGCACAGACACTGACCCTGACCCGCACAGCCACTCTGACCCTGCCCCGCACAGCCACTCTGACACTGCCACTGCCTCACTGACACTGCAACTGCCACACTGCCACTGCCACTCTGACACTGCCACTCTGACACTACCACACTGCCACTCTGACACACTGCCACTCTGCCACTGCAACTCTGACACTGCCCCTCTGACACTGCCACTGCCACAGCCACACTAACACTGCCACTCTGACACTGCCACAGCCACACTAACACTGCCACTCTGACACTGCCACAGCCACACTGACACTGACACTCTGACACTGCCACAGCCACACTGCCACTGACTCTGACACACTGACACTGTCACTAGCTCTGAGGAGCAGCTGCAGGGGGGGGGGGGGGGTCCTACCTTTCACTGTGGAGCATGACTGGGGGAGGAGGGGTGAAGCCATATTGGGCCCTGGCAGCAGGCACCTCACTTCCTGCTCTCACTAACAGGCTCTGCTGTCACTAACCCCGCCCCCACCCTCTGCAGTCAGACCCCACCCCCACCCTCTGCAGTCAGACTGGCCTCAGCTCTGTTCCTTCTCTCCTCTCTGCCTGCAGGGAATCGCATCAAACTGCTGGCTCCTTCCCTAATAGGCAGACCGGGCTCAGAGGGTTGGGCGGGGGGAGGAGGGAGGGCATCAGGATGCTAGCGCTCCTTCAATGTGTCGGCAGAGCGGGCTCAGGAGGGGGTGGGGAGCGTGTCAAAATGCTGGCGCTCTTTCCCTCCTGTGTCTGCAGCAAAACTGTATCTGCAATCTGTATTGAAGAATATCTCTTTCATTTTATAATTGAAAAACATTGTGGCTATCAACTACATCAACTCTATATAAAAGGGTTAAAATACAGTATGCCTTTATACAGTAAGATAAGAAACAGCAGTCGTTCTCTGCTAAAACATATTTAATAATCTTGATTTACTGTACTATCTAGCTAACATGTCACTTTAAAACTATTACGTACAGTTGATAGTATTCACTTATCTTTCACTGTAATATTTCTTTTACAGGACACTCAGTAGATTTAAAAGTGTATGTTTTCTATAGTAGTCAGATGGTGAAACCCATTTCTATTCACTGATTATAACTTAGAGATGTGAGAATGGGGCACATAGGGCTATAAACGGCCATATATAAAGGGCCAAGTGCTTCGTAAAAAAAAAAAAAACAATTCACAAAAAAATAGCCTGATTTTGCCTGATTTTCAAACTTCAGTACAATTTTCACACATCTCTATTTACCACCAAAGATATCATTCTTGTTTCAACTTCATTTAATAATGAATAATAAATTGACTGATTCTGAAAAAACGGATGTAGTATATCAATCAATGTTACTTTACAGCGCCAGCTATCCAAGTTTTTCGAAAGGCATGAGAATATGTGGAGTTTTTGAGGCTAGTGCCAAAAAGCTTAACATAATAAGTATGTATGCCAGATAAGGTGACCAAAAGGGTGGAAGCATTGCAGTGGTGGGAACCGCTATTTAGGGGATATGTGCCACATTTAAAATGGACCAGGTTTGTGCTAGAGCGGGGGTCACAAATTAATCATTGGTGGTATGAAGGTAATTTTTCTGCCGAAATCATGTGCGAACGCTGCGCTAAGATGGTGGGGGGTCTTTTCTTTAAACCAGAGGGAGAGGACTCAGCTAGTGAGCCTCTAGTGGTAGATCCATATACTGCGTATTACCAGGCCAGGCCTAATGGCCTAACCTCACTAATAGTAGTCACGCCGATCGGATGCTGGTAAAACAGTTTAGACTGGAAGGATATGATTACCCCTACCTTGCAGAAGATTTCATGCGCACAGCCGAAATGTGCAGGGAAGAGTGGGTGCACATAGCTATTATAGACCATGTGATGCAACGAGTTGGCAATAATACACATCAACGAGAGGAACGAGCTGCCTATCTAAATAAGACATGGCATGTTGGCCACAATGTATATATATATATATATATATATATATATATATATATATATAGTTATAGTATACGAAAATCATGGTGTACTACTTGAAATGACCACCCAAAGAAGAAGTGCCCCTGCGGTCCATCCTGGCCTCACCAGGATCCTCTGGGGCTGGGGGGACTGCCACTGATGAGGAAGCACCTGTAAGCCTGCCCTCATGTACTCTCCATACCACCGCGGAGATCTCCGGCCTCCTGTTTTCCAGCCAGGTATGCACCAGCACCAGATTACACCAGTAGCGACCCAATCTCACATGGGAAGGGGGGACATGTGCTACAGATGTATTCCAGAAAATACAATGATTGTACTCTCTTATTTACAGGACAGCTAGTTCCAGCATTTACAGGATTAAAATAGTAAAGCATATAATACTTAATGCCAGTGGAAATTTGTTTGAGATCTATAAAGGCAAAAGAAAAATCGCAAAGGTCTGTTTAATCAAAATGTTACTCAGATAACCAAAACATAAAAGGCAAAATATAAATCAAGAAAACAGAAATAGTCAGCGATTAAAACAATTCTACCATATGGCTTATAATCTGCATTACGGTACACAAATGTGTATTTAAAACATTAGGATCAACAGGAGGTTCTAGTAGCTATACTGTAGCACTAACAATTCTGTGTGGGAATGCCCCCAGATTACATCACTTTGCTACCAATTTTAGACCTCTCCAGCGCTGTTAAGGTTAAATATCTTAAAATGTCTTTCAGACCTTATGTTGTGCAGTACAAGCATATGTTCACTTCGTAATTAAATAAAAGCACTTTTGTTTCTTTTTTTTATCTCTCGAGTTCCCTTTAATTTCACAGAGTAAAATAATATTCATATTAATTAATAATAGTGATTGAAAAATCTTTAAATGATATGTTTGTCTGTGTGCATTGTGCGGCATGATGTTTAACTGGAGCTATGTACAATAATAGTGGTACCACAATTCTTTATGCTTGTATATATTTGTGTGTAGTAGCACAGTTTCAGGATAAGGATGCTAGTTGAGGATGAATACTCTTTAGCCTCTCCTTCAAGCAATTTACTTCTCCATCCTTAGTGTTTTTTTATTTTGATCATAGCAGAGGAGCAGAGATCTTTGCTTAGTGTTTCATTTGCTCAAGGGGCCCAATTTAGTAATTGTTGTAGGTTTAGAAAGAGGTTTGCTCAGTATTGATACTTAGGGGGATGATTCTTCATAACTTTCTATACCATTCTCTCAGAAAATGCTGACTCCAAGTCAAATAGAGAAGGCTAAATACCAATTGCTGAACATTATACTTGTTATGTTTGCTGGGCCATGGGCACTTCCTAGAGCTGGGGAGTGGATTCCAATGGCCTGAATGGTAGCAATTTGGGCAGAAATAAGAATAGTGAAATAACAACGTACCAGATGCCCAGTACCAAAGAGATGAGGCAGCAAAGTAGTCAGATGTTTCCAGGGTGGCTAGTAAAGCAGGTTAGAAAGCAGACAAGTCACAAAAAGAGCAACGGATAGCAAGTTACTATGGGCAAATACAATCACGGGTGCTCTTATTTTGGACTGGTAAGAGGAAGCAGAAATCTGTTGATTTCAGTAAGGTGTGTCCACCCCTACGCAGCACCGTAAGGAGCTTACCAGTAATAGTTCAAACAGGGCTATGATGATTTCAGCAGAGGAGCTAACTAGCAGCTGCAATGGCTTGTGCCGCAGAATATTTGCTTGCAAAGCTAGAGGACATTAGTTCTGATACCAGGAAGGATTTTTACAGTACTTTGTGGGCCTAATAGTAATGAAAAATGTTTCCAGAGCACAAGTGAAGGTGGTCTATTTATTAATGTGTTCTAGCTGCAAAAATGGGGCAAAAACAGTAACTGTGCCAGCTTTGTCAAATAATAAAATCTGATTGGATTTCATCTGATTTTCGTATACAGTATATATATATATATATATATATATATATATATATATATATATATATATACCATAATACTGAGTTAAGTTATGGTGAGTAAAAAAAGTGACAAAAACCCTCCACAGGAAAGCAAATATGCAAATACAACATACAGTTGTATTTGTATATATATATATATATATATATATATATATATATATATAGATATAGATATAGATATAGATATAGATAGATATAGATAGATATATATTCATTTTTATGTACCCATAAGACTGATAAATATGTCCCAAAAAGTACTTTGTGAAGTGATTAGTTAAACACATCTTGAAGCTAATGTAAATCCAATAATCACCCAGTAGAGATAAGCAATTTTGTTAACACTTTTGTAAACAATGCAATATTTGCTGTTTTTTTTCTTCACTAAATCAGCAAACTTTGCAAGCATACAGTATATGCCAAGCATTAAAGTTCAATGTACGTTGAAAATTCTTAAACATAAGCAGATGGCATTAGGTCACAAGGCCCTTTATATAATGCCCTTTTTGCCAATTTAGTATATTTTGGCACATTTGTGAGCAATGGAAACGTTCACCAAAAAGGGTAAATTTAAAAGAAATTTTTTTTAAACATTTTGCAAAGCAAATTTTAAGACATTTGCACAAGTCTATTTTATATTATTAAATTAAAATGATTGTACTATAAGTCGCAATATATAAATACACTTTTCTTTAGAAGCAGGGAGTGAGTAAATGAAGATTATTAGATAGTTATTTGGTAATAAATTGGTTGTATTGTAAAGTTAAAGAGTGGATGTACTCCTGGGAAGCGTTATAAAGGACAAAAGCCTTTCCGTAGTTTAAAGATATACTTTTGAAATAATTAGCTAATGGACTGTTTTGTGCTGTCAGATAGCTGTTTTCTGCTGTCAGATGTCATCCATGTTTATAGGTAAAGCAAATGAACATGGTTATGGTTCTCCTATAGACATTTGTAAGGATGCCTCAAGGAAGTTTGACAGCAACATAAATGTTTAATGTTTTATGCCTCAGCTTAATAAATATTCCTAAAATTCAGACAGAGCATACTGCTTGGCTGATTTTTAAAGTATGAACCATGGATTGGGGACATTTTGCATTAGGTAGCCTAAAAGTGCAAGCAAATTTGCACTGGCTATAGGTTTTACAGTGGCAGTGCAATTTAAAGATACTGATTTTTTTCAGCTTTATCGAAAATGTGTCTTATGAGTCTGACCTGTCCAAAGACTGAAATGTTAAGATGTACAACTATTTTGTGTACATGGCTACTCTGCATGGCTTACCAGCGGCTGGCTTCAGGAAGCTGGGCGATGAGGTAGCAAGGTTGTTAAATAATGAGCGCCAGAAACTTTTATTGTACAATCGTAATTTATTCCTGTCCCCAAATACAGGGACCCCCTGTATATGATATAAAGATATATAC
This sequence comes from Ascaphus truei, assembly GCF_040206685.1. NCBI lineage: Eukaryota > Metazoa > Chordata > Amphibia > Anura > Ascaphidae > Ascaphus > Ascaphus truei. The sequence goes on from NC_134483.1 coordinate 171,696,738, forward strand.
AAGATATAAATCTTGACACGTTGTGCATGGTTTTCATTCAAAGGCATACACTAATATGTTTCTTCCATCATGCCCAATCGTAACACTCGATTGGAGTACTCTGACTTAGTTGCTTAGGTAGTTGTGGAACCCGGACCCCCTTGTCTCTCCAGAACCCTTTAAGTAGTAATTTGACTATTCGGCCCTGAGGGAAATCCTGATGGGTCTCCTATTGCTCGACTAAGTACCTTGCTGTCTGTTTTTGGGAACTGGCACTTCCACACAGACTGATGAGCAACGTTAATCCTCATCCGTGGGTAGAACTGATCAGCAGTCACCCGAGAGCGCTCTTTCCTGTACAGGACTCCATTCCATCTTTAGGGGCAACTTACTTAAGGGGTACAGTCCCTATCTACAACCTGATAAACAGGGGGGACTTGGTCTATACTATTGCTTTACTAACATTACTTATCTACAATCCCTGAGGCTCTGCTCCTCGGAATCTCTGAGAACCTACCTTTCCAGAACAGTCCCTCCTCCTTAAATACCTCTGCATGACATATGGATCCCCATAGCAACCATAGTGGGGCTTAGCAGACACTAGTATTACTAGTAATCCTTTAGGAGGGGGTTACATTAACATTATGAAAAAAAGTTTAATCAAACTATTTAGGGAACATCTCAGTTTGTATGTGTAACAGGGTATGTCTTTTTCTACCTGTCCTCCCCCTGTTATGTAAGTTCCTGCTAGCTGCAGGCAGTAACAGGTTGAATCTGTGGGCTAGTGACTCCCCTTGTGCTCCTCTTTGATGGATGGGAGTGCGGTGGTGACTCATGGCCTGTGTAAGCCTTTCAGGGATAGGTATAGGCCATGAGCCCACCCCTTCTGCTTCCTGAATGAGAGGAGAGGAGGTGCTGCTGAGATCAGGACAGTCTTTCAGGACTGCAGAAATGTAGCAAGTTAAAGGGATCTTTTAACAGCAGCAACACTGCAGATGCAAGGGATATTGGTGCTGGAGGGTTTCTGCATGGGCAGAAGAGAATGAAGGACCAAGGCTGAGGCCACAGTCGTGGCCAGGGCCCCTGATGCTACCCAGGGACCCCTGGGCATCCATGCTCTCTTTGAATAAGGACTTTCTCCCTGAGGCAACACTGGGGTGGGTGAATCTTCATACATATGCCCGTCCTGAGGCTGGGGGCTAGGGGATTGCATGGCGCTTAATGACCCTAGGTACCCCTTCACCCAACTATACATGGATGGAGACGCTCGCCGGTAGTGTGACCTCCACGTGGCTACATTATAGGGGGAGAGCCCAGTGGGAAATACTCCGGGGTCAGGTTGGGGCCAGGTAACTTGCATGGCGCATAAGGACCCTGGGCCCCATTCTGCAAATGGCACAAATGTACTTTGTCGTGGGGGAGTCGCTCCAGGTTGAGACCCCCATGGTAGCTTGACCCCCCCATTTTCTTTTGTCTCTCTTCAAATTATGTTCTATTTTGGGGGCTCCCAGTGGGACAACTATCCTGGGAGAGTGAACCCCAATTGGAAATCTGCTTTAAGGGCCAAGCTGTGCAGTGTATGTGGAATCCTGGCAGACTCTGGACCTTTCAAAAGGGTCCTAAAAGAGATCTAAAATGGCGACCACCACGTGGTGGTTGTTCTATGCTACAAAATGGTGCTCCCGCCAAGAAGAAGCAGACTGTATGGGCTGCAAGTTCTCTTTTGCAAAACTTTGCAAAAACAGTTGCATGATCTTGGCACCAAAGTCTGGTGCCGTCCACAAAAGTATCTGGCTAAACAAAGTCAGGTCTGCCTCTAACCACTCCGCTCTACTCCTTATTACAACCAGGGGAGGAGCAAAAGTGACTGTCCTTTCAGAGTCTGTGTTCCTGCTGGGAGGTTGGCCATGCTGTCTCCAGTGTTTCATTCACATTGGAGCTGAGCAACCATGAGTGTCTGCTGAGGCAAACATGCCTACATCTAGAGCCCCCATACCAACTGGGGTGGTTCTGCCTAACTACACTACCACAGATGCTGTGGGCCCATGGGCCCTACAACTGCCGTTCCAACCTGCTGTGAGGGTGCCGTTGGTCCCAGGACTGTGATCCGTGTCTGCGGAGGGTGAGTGGACTGCCCCAGGGGTGTCAGATGTGAGTCCCCAGGTGTCCGTGGAGCAAGGTAGCTCCATAAGCATGGTCACCAGGGCGAGTGGCTCACCCTGGCATCGCGTCCTGGCGGAGGTGTCTCCATCCGTTGCTTTCCCTGATGACATCTGCTGGGTGGTACCTGCAGAGAAGAGCCCATCAGCCACTTACCGTGTCCAGTGAAGCTCTGGTCCAGATGCATCAAACAGAGAGACTGTGGAGGTTCTGGAACATCCAAGGAGTTCCGTGACCCAAGATGACGCCAGTGCTGTGTCAGACCTGCTTGTGGAGGAATCCGGGGACGTCGCCTACAGGCCATCTGTTGAGGTTCCTGCTCCTTCCACTTTGCAGGTCTCTGTTGCGGCCTACCGCAATGAGGCGCTGGGAGTGGCCTTGCCCGGTGCGCAGCAGGGTGATGAACATCCAGTCCAACCGGATGTGACGTCATCACTGCCGCCGGCTTCACTAGCAGCGAGTGCCGAATTGTTCATATGATCGGCTCCTAGTTTTGTGGTATATTGTCAGGACCACTGCCACAGAGCTCCTGAGTCTCTGATTGTGCTGCCTCCCAGGGGCAAAGGAAAGCCCCACTGTACAGGACAGGCCATGGACTTGGTTATGCCCCAAACACCGGCCCTAGCAACTCATGTCCAGTCCCATACTGTCACTGTCCAGGATACTACTCTGACCTCGTTCGTGCCCCTTGGTCAGGTTGAGAGTAACTGTCTTGCTCCTACTGTTTCATCCAACTATCGAAGTTATAGGGACCAAAGGTTCCAGTGGGCGGGTGCTTGAAAAGCTGGCTAAGCACTACAAGTAGATATCCTATACTTTTCCCAGTTGGAAGAGTTAGATTATTTGTCGCGGTCACCAGTGGGTGATACAGGTTCTGATTGTATATGGTTATATGTACTGTCCTACTGTATGACCTGTAATATTATCTTGCAGGTTCCTGACTGATGGATGGTGCAATAAATTTGGTCCCAAGTGAGGATGTTGGGATTTCACCCAGGGGAGAGTGTAACAGGTATGTCTTTTTCTACCTGTCTTTCCCCCTGTTATGTAAGTTCCTGCTAGCTGCAGGCAGTAACAGGTTAAATCTGTGGCCTAGTGACCCCCCTTGTGCTCCTCTTTGATGGACGGGGTTGCGGTGGTGACTCATGACCTGTGTAAGCCTATCAGGGATAGGTATAGGCCATTAGCCAGCCCCTTCTGCTTCCTGAATAAGAGGCAGAGCCACAACTAATTTGTCTTGTTCCTGGTTCTGAGGAGAAGCAGAGGGCTGTGAGTCTCTCCCATGGCGAGATGAGCATACCCACTCTCAGTCCTGGGGACGGAGAGAACATCTGACTGGAAGATGACCCCATACTATCAGAGTCAAGCACCATCTAGAAGCCTGGAATCTTCTGAACCCTTGCTCCGCTGTAAAGATCTGATGCAGTGACTGCTAAATAAAGCCCCTTTATTAATCATACACCAGCCAGTGAGTCAGTGCATGGTGTGTATGACTGATGTGCTTAAAAGAGGACTGTCTGGTACTACCAGAGCCCCCTGAAGCTGGAGGCGCTGAACACCAAAAGGAAATAACTACAGATGATATCCAAAAGCCTGTCCTGGTCTCCATATCACCGCAGACAGCTCAGATCTCCTGAATCTAACAGGTATGCCTCAGCACCTCATGGTAGCAATAGAGTGGATCTCCCAGAGGGTGGGGGGAAACAGTGCTACATATGATATATTTCAGTGAATGATTACCACTTCAAAAATATTTGCTAAGATCACAGCTAATCTTGTCCACCCCTTTTTTTTCTTTCCTTCTTTCTATTTCCACTGTGCAGAAACGTATTCATTATTTGATTTACCATCTTATTTATAGGCTTTCATTATGTTATTTTTACATTTGACTTTATACTAGGCTACAGTAAGTAATATGTTGATACCTTAAAGCAGCAATACATTCAAAATCCCACGTGTTGTTTTTAAATAAATCAGTTATGTAGATTTAGATAATACTTACTACACTTTTTTATTGACCCCACTCTTGATGCCCTTTTTAATGAGTTTTAATGTATTCGACGTCCTTGGGTTGCTATAGCAACCATTTACAAAGGCACAGCACTTCCTCTTTTAAATAGACAATCATATAGTGAACCCGGGGAAGCAGAATGCAAACTGTATTACCACTTTTGCTGATAATGATAACATGCATTGGTGGGTCTAACAGTGACTATAATAATTAAATGACAGCTTAATCTAGCATATTGTCACAGCCCAATGTACAGGTTTAGCTAGACTTAATGTTTTCGGTGCCGGGCGCGATCACGGCTCTGAAAACAGTAGCCAGCCCAATTACTGGAGCGTGGATGCCTACAGCGTTAATCCTCCCGGGCCGCAAGCCTTACTGTTTTTGGCGTTAAGTATGGGCCGCGGATTTCAGCATGTTGGTCTGCGGCACGGAAACAGCAAGTTTGGCTACATCTGTGTGACCAGAGCAATGTATATGAAAATGTTGTTTGTAGTTTATAGTGTAGTGCTGAAATAATCACAAGCCGAACTAGACAGAAGCATGTATATTGATGTTGGTTTATGCATTGTAGTCCATTTCTGTCATTTGAAATGACATTGGAAACAATTAACCCCTTTACTGCTAGCATAGGCTTCTGCACATTGCAGAGTAATGTGCTGTACAAGCCCATCAAAATCAAAGGAAAATATATAATAATATTTCTGTAAATCCATTTTTTTAAAGAACGTATCTATGTAAGTAGATCAAAATTAAAAGTGCCACCCCAGATCCGCATCAATACACACAGCCCGTTATCTAGAATGCTATTTTTTGTTTCCTTAAGTTCATGTCTGTTACTCTTAGAGGACCATGTGTAGTTACGCCCAAAATAGGGGAGTGTAGTAATGTGTCCATTTATCGTAGCACCAAAAAGAAAAGCGACTTGTCATAAAAAGTGTTGAGGCCATCATATTAAACACCACAATGTGGTTATTTAACTACAATATGGTAGCTTGGACAGAGACTGCGGCTGGTCTGTTTCTGACTCCAAGGCCGCATGAAATAGTAGCTACGTCCTTATCTTCCTTCTAGTTTCTCCAGGAGAGATGGCGTTGAGGAATTGGAACAGAAGGAAGAGGACACCTCCACTTCCATTTGGTCATATGTGATTTAGCGATCATGCTATCACATGTGCTGGAGGAGCCATGGCCCATTTTTATTTTTATAACGATTTTTATACAAGTGCCTCTTATTCTGTTTTTTTTCATCTTCTTTTTCTTTGCTTGTTCGAGTCACCATGAGGATCGCAGGGAGGTATATAGCTGCAAGAAACTAAAGAAGGATTACTCTGGGATACACAACGAGGTTTATAGAGTGGTAGGTGTTTTTTCCCTTCACTTTAAAACCCACAACCAATTTTTTTTTTTTTCAGAAAAAAGAGATTTGTGAATATGCTTTTTACCAAGCATTAATGGAAAATTCACTCCAATTGCATACCATTTTTCAGTAGACTGATGATTTTGGTGATTATATATATAACTGTAAAAAAAAACACTCAAGAGAAGAATTACAGTAAGACAACAAACCACATGATTATTTATAAACAAAACATTATTATTTTGCATATGTTAAAATTTATGTACGCTATGCAATATATCTGCTGTTTTAGATCATCACAAGATATCCTACTAATCTCTCTTTTTTTTAAATATAATTTAAATGGTTGAATTGAATCTACAGTAGTCTGCAGATGAAAAAGGAGACCAATTAGATCCCTGCCTCACCTTTGCTGTGTACAGTACTGTATGAAAAGAAGTAGAAAGAATTTATTTCAGCAAAACCATGTGATGGTAGGAATGATGAGGGATCATTTACAGACTCCTATCACTGGATCTTTGTGACTCTGGCCCCTCAGCCTCGACTTTGACTAGAAGCTCACTCCTATTAAAATAGGGATTTGTTTTACTTTCCACTGGGAAATTCACTTGCTGTCTATAAATATGTTAGGTCACAGAAAATGGCATGTAGAAGGAGGTAAGAAACTGAACTCAGCATTTTGTATGCAGCTGTAGACTACAGCAGCTAAGTGTCTCATATGTCTAGTTTACTGTCAAATTGCACAAATTGTATAAATATAGATTGTAGATTATTTTAACTAATATTTGGCACCCATAACTGACCAATTATAGTACTGTAATGTTGTTTTGGTAATAAATGTCCTTCATTTTTTTAGACCCAAGAAAAACACAATTGTACAATTTTATAATGATACTACTGTACGGCTAGCTCATTTGGCTCTGCCATGATAGTCACCTCAAAGCCCATTCTATAATGTATAGATTAATTCCATCTATGTAGACAAGAATCCTATTGGTACAGGAGATCATTTACTGCAGAAAAAAATGAGTAAGGGAAAGATGATTTTTTTTTTTTTTTAGTTAATCTGTCATTTATCATAAACTATGTCGTCGACCATTCTGTACAGTTTTTGTGGTTTTCTGTTGGAAAGTCGACACAAAATCAGAAGGTCCTTTAAAGGTTCATCAATTTACTGAATACTTAATATACTTCTATAGTGGTTATCCTATCAACCTCCATGGGCTCCTTGAGGGTTGTTCCTTAAACTGGAGCAGTGCTGATGACTTTAATGGGGGTTTCTGTGCAATAGTGCCCTGATAGGCATGATGCCAGTGAAATAAATAACCCCCATAATCTTTAAGCATACCAATATTCTTTTAGCAGGAATGTAAAGCTGGTAGTGACTGACATTGACCCTAGTACAAAATCTTAATACCATGAAACAAAATATTATCACTAGTTCCAATATCTTAAAACTTATAGGAATGTTTTATCCATGGCAAAGTTCAAACATAATGTACAGAACTGTAAAATGTATGGTCAAAAAGTACTTTACTACTACTGTACATGATTTGTCATAGTGAGTGATTAGATAAGTGATTTTATGAAGTAATATCAGGAGATATGCAGGTTGTGGATTTAGTTCACACACATTTTTATGAGATACATTCTTCATCTGTCCCAATCATTTTTCATTCTGATTTCTGCATCATTTAAATAATCAAGATCTGAGTTGAGCAGAAAGGTAGATCTTCAACAGATTGAAACTCCTTCATTAGTACATTACTCACAGTAGGAAATCTAGGAGGTAAAAACAGCGGAGCACAGCTTGAAAAAAGGAGTGTTGGGTCTACGATGCAAAAATTGAATTTAAAATGCTTTTTTGATGAAGGAACAGTATGGCGTGAGCAGGGTAGACCACTCTAACACGTTTCGCGCGTACAGGCGCTTTTTCAAAGAGTGTATTTAATCTAAATGTATTGGATGTTTAAATAACTTACACCCCTCCGAATATGACACCACGCCGAAAGCACCGCATGTCCAGCTCCAGTGACATTGACGTATTGAACGTCAACAACGATCTGCCACCCACAGTGACACCTTACGAGTGGGGATGAGAATGCAAACTAAGACTTAGCTCTAATACAATGATAAAAATAGACAAAATAATCAAATAAATCTAAAACCAACAATAGAACCTGCAGATGGAATCAAAGCAATCTAAACACATTACTTTCTCTCATTTGTTAATGCTTTGATTGACAAGTATATATCAATCCCAATGACCAAATACAATAAAGATTATAATAAAGAATACATATTCCGTATCAAACTGTAGTAAATACATGATCTATCTAAAAAATGTATATATTATGTTGTAAATCTGCATATGAATTGATTGCTAATTAGTATTGTGTGCTGTACACATCCATGATCTAATATGTTATAAACCTTTAGATATAAACTTAATAGAATGAATAAATCAACTCAAAACGCCAATCGTGGATTGTCCATGAACATACACAACAAGGGGACTAGAACAGATATATAAAATGTAATCCGATTAATATATACCTACCAATTTCCACATGAAGTGTCTAGGGATAACACTAAAAATAATATGTATTATCCCAAGATGTTACAATGTATAGTATATGCAAATGACACTATTAATTTAGGATCAGTTGTCTACTGTATATATTTTAATCTAATTGGATTGGTCATGGATAACCACGTAAAAGATAAAATTACATCACAGTAATATAGTGTAAATGTACACAGATATAGAACAAATATACCAAATGTCTGTAGAACCAGTAGGTAATATAAATTATCAACACTACCGAAACCACAGACTCTGGTATTCTCACAAAAAAGAATATTATGGACACCTATTTGGAAGAAAGGCAACAATGCCGCGATAAGCACATACTTTTTTTTATTAATAAAAAAATACACCTGTTTTCTATAGACAAGTTTGAGATAGCTAGATGGCAAGTAAAGATATCAATGCGTTACAGTGGTTTACCCTGCTAACTCTATGCTGTCACTTCATCAATAAAGCACTTTTAATTCAATCTTTGCATCGTAGCCCAATCAGAGAGAGAGAGAGAGAGATAAAAAATTTTATACACAAATGATGTTCGCACTTTAAGGAACACAACTGGGTATTTTCTTTTCTAGATGTAATAGGCAGAATCAATAGGCAAACAGGACTGTGCTGTAACCGTGTGCTCTGGAATAAAAAGGTTTGACATTCTTAGATTGTAAGCTCTTTGGGGAAGGGACTACTTTTCCTAATGTTTCCTTTTATGTCTGAAGCGCTTATTCCTATTATGTTTCCTTTTATCATGTCATAGCATTACTGCTGTAAAGTGCTATGAACATGGATGGCACTATACAAATAAAGATATACATACATACAGTACATACATACACATTAATAGATTAATAGATATATATATTTGTCACCAATACTATAGAAGCTCTTTATAATTGGACAGCTAACAGTGCGGTGAACACGTATATATGTATCAACTTACTCTTGAATCAATATTGACGTTGGGTTTCATTAAAGCCCAACTCCAATTAGTGCTGCATCTGGTTGACACTCACAAGCCAGCATGATCTCTGCTTCTCACTTCTGCATCTCACAGTATGTTCTAGCAGTGCAGGATTAAGGGGCAGGCTGGTAGGGCAGTTGCCCGGGGCATTGACCAAAATGGGTGCCAAAACAACAGAAGCCAGCGCACTCTCATCCCGTCATATGTGAGGCGCACCGCCATGTAATAGGGCTTTTAATACTGAATGCCGCTGACACTACTACGCGGCGGGGCTCCTCACATATGGGAGAAAACATGACATACACGCGCACACACACAGAGGACACTCTACTTGGCCGCCAGCAGCCAAGACACGTTTTTACATTTACTGCTCTACCCGGGTAATTAAAATATGCGTCCTGGCTGCTGGCGGCCAAGTTGAGTGTCTTGTGCGTCCACGCTCACAAATGGTGGCGGTAATCTGGTTAGAGGGTGCTGAAGGAGCGTTCCTCCATCTTCGCTTCCGCTTCGATCTGCATTATCCTCAGCCTCTTGGACATGCAAAGCGTGCTGAGGAGGATAATGCTGCTCGGAGGGGAAGTCGAGATGCAGGAGTGTGCCCTCAACTTCTACCCGGCCTTCCGCCACCACCATTTGTGAGCGCACGCACATTTTTTATTTCCCAAGCACCGCTCACACACACACAAATGGCCGCCTTGCAAGGTGCCCTATGACTGGGGAGACAAAGAACATTTAAACAAGGTGGCGAGGTGACCTGCAGCGATGGTGGCCACTGTGAGATGACCTGCGGCACAGCGGCAGTGAGTAGGGGCACCAAATGTTGTGTCTGCCCGGGGCGCAATAAAGTCTCGGTCCGGCACTGTGTTCCAGCATAAGAGGACTTCAACTTTATTGTCGCTGAAGAGTCACTCCGTTTAACGAACAGGTTTTCTTTCTTTTGGTTAATATAAATTCAACCAAAGGGGATCTCTCTTATTTGTTGGAAGCATCCTACTACTAGAAGTGGGTCTGAGATTATCCACACATTATCCTAATTGTAGATACATACTGTACACTCTCACGTTTTCATTTGGGTGCAACAACAGTAATTTCTTGTTAGTTTTGGTAAGCTACTGGGTCCGGCCATCTGGTGTTCAGTAAAGATCCTTACCAAGCCTTCATCTGCATGAGCTCTGTTAATAAGTGTGATCGTTAAGTATAAAAAACATAATCTCAAAGATTATTACATTTTTAATTTTAAAAGGAACCACACAAAGGAAAAGGGGGACAAAAGCATATGCTCAATGTAAAATGTAGTAAAACACTGTGGTACATTTCTAAACGCTAGCTTTTTCAAATGTATTGGGTTGCTCTCATTCTTAAAGCATTTCTTGGATTTATGTTTATTTAATTAGAATTAATATTATAATGAATATATATTAATATATCATTTGTAGAATTAATAGAAGTTAGCACATTTCCCCCTGATCCGCTTGGTGAAAACTTCCTTAGTCCAGTAGAGAGTTAAATAGAATTTATGCTCTACAAATCTCTTTTTTTTAACAAAGGTTTTCATTTAACAATAGTGTTTCTCTTGGATAGTAGTTACTTGTTATTTTATTTAGTACATCATTCATTTTCCTGTCTTTTTTCTTGCATGTCTTTATATATTTTAAATCTGATTATTATTATTATTATATTTTTCTATTCGCGCTGCGCCCCCCCCTGCCTGATCCCCCTGGTGCTCACGCCCCCCCCCCCCTACATTGCTTTCCAGCATCATGCCATGACCCCACAGCATCATTTGACGCCGTGTTGCCATGGCGTTGCGTCACACAGCCGGCTGAATCAAGGTAAGTGGAGTGTTGCAGAGGCTTCACGGGATCCCCCGGCATTAAATTAAATGCCTTGGGGAAGAGCGCGGGGCCTCTGCAACCGCCCACGCCCCCCCAGAAAAATCTCCCCAGTTTGCGCACCGCTGACTTACATAATGCAATTTGAAAGTCATTTTTTGTCATTCACATAGCTTCATGGGTAAGTTACTGTCTTGTGAGTACAGCCTTTCTGAGGTTAACGTTACATTGAAGAGCCTTAGAGTCCGTTTGGGCCTTCATAAGATATTTAGGGATGGTGGATTTTGACGAAATTTGATATCACAGCAACATTTTCCCCAGCCATAAAGGCTGAAAGTTTAACCGTGTGCGCAAAAATGTTGCCCAGTGGTAACGCTCATTTCCTACTAGCTTTTCTACTCTTTCTACTCCACAAAGAGTTATATGGAATGATCAATCAGACATTGTTCCTGTTTCTAAAATCTGCATCGTCCTCCTCCCCAGTGCAAATCATGTATGCAGCCTTGAGGCATACAAACTGAAATCTATTTCTAACTCGGGTTCATTCTAATGGCAGAGATACTTTCACACTGCTGCCATATGCTGCAAACATATTCTGTTATTGTAATTGTATTGATGAATTGGTGAGCCAGACTGGTCTTTAGTTAATTCTGAGAATTTTCATTATGCTGATGACAATTCCAGTTTTTAGCTGTTGCAGCCTTCCTTCCAGCACTGGCATTGTCAGAAATCTGTAACATTGGCATGCTTATTATCAGTTATTTCAGCAGATTTAACAGCTTTAGCAGTGACTAGCACTCAAAGCTGTTATTTCTACAGTTTTAATTGCCAGTGTAAACATTCAGCTAGAGGAAAATAAACAAAAGATCCAATATTAACCACAAATAAAATTACCAGAACTTTTTTAGGCACCTCGACGTCTGATTATTTCACAACGCCTCATTGTCACGTTAACGTCATTTGCACAAGTCACTGACAAACTTGAATCATACGGTGCTTCACTATGATTTGTTTCTTTCGGGTTTAAAACCTACAGTCCCAGCATTGCAGAAGTCTACTTACTGTAGTTAACACTTGCACATACTCAACATATTTAGAATAATCAGGACCTTTTGGAGGACAAAGCTGACCTTAATAATGTGTAATGTTGAACCAATTACATAGTTACATAGTAGATTAGGTTGAAAAAAGAAGTATGTCCATCAAGTTCAACCTATGCTAAATTTAGACAACAGATACTTTATACTATATCTATACTTACTTATTGATCCAGAGGAAGGCAAACAAAACCCCAGAGTCACATCATCCAACGATATCTCATAAGGGGAAAAATAAATTCCTTCCTGACTCCATGAATTGGCAATCAGATTAATCCCTGGATCAACAACCTTCCCATGTTTACTTATTTGGTATATCTCTGTATACCTTTCCTTTCTAAAAAGATGTCCAACTTTTGAACAAATCTATTGTATCTGCCATCACAGTCTCCATAGGTAAAGAATTCCACATTTTAACTGCCCTTACTGTAAAGAACCCTTTCCTTTGTTGCTGGTGAGATCTCCTTTCCTCCAACCTAAAGGGATGCCCCCCAAGTCCTTTGTACGGCCCTTGGGATGAGTAGTTACTTTGAAAGCTCCTTGTACTGTCCCCGAATGTATTTGTATATAGTTATCATATCCCCTTTTAGATGCCTCTTTTCTAATGTAAATAAATATAACTTAGCTTAGATTGTCAATCCCCTTTATTAATTTGGTGTCTCTTCTCTGCACTCTCTCTAGTTCCAGAATGTATTTTCTAAGGAGTGGTACCCAAAATTGTACTCCATAGTCAAGGTGTGGACTTACTAATGCTTTGTAAGGGGCATAATTATGTTTACTTCCCTTCCATTCATTGCCCGTTTAATGCAAGATAGGATCTTGTTTGCCTTTGCAGCTACTGCATGACTTTGGACATGAACCAGTTGAGCCAAATGTCCATGATAATGCATGTGACTGTTCTTTCATTATACCAGTGAGCAGCACCACCATGTATAAGATTGTAGTATGTATGAAGTGTAAATTCCAGAGCAAATTCTACCACTATAGACATATGAAATATTTGCTTAAGTTCCTGAACCAGGTGAAATATGCCTATATTTTTCATGAAAATGTAATAAAAATCAGCAAGCTTAGCAAACATTTTTTTTAACAAGCATTAAAATCAATGTGCATGGTCCCGTGGCCCTTTATCAACTGCCATTTTCACTCAATTGTGGTGAAAAATTAGAAACTTCTGACAAAATGTAAACTTTCAGAAAAAGTTTGCGATAGTTTTTGACAAAAATTTTGACAAAACGTCTACGCAGAGACAGGAGCGTCAAACCTCTTGAAATAAATCCACTATTATGTTGGCAAAAGTTCACTGGGGTGCTGGTTTTCATCTGTTTTCTTCTTTGGTTGTCTGTCAACTACTACTGTATGTGGTCGCAGTTTTCAATCAGCTGGAGGGTATCAGGCTAAGGGGAGATTTGAGGAAGTCCTTTTTCATAGAAAGGGCAGTAAGGGATAATACAGTAAGGAAATTCTAACATGCTTCGGATAGACCAAAGGCTATCCTAAATATGAAAGAAAGACAAAGATCAAATAGGGTCTATGGTTTTACAGCAGATAGAGAAATGGACAGACTAGGTGTGCCAAGTGGTTCCTATCTGTGTCATATTCTATATTTGTAATTAACATAATAAGAAAGACGAGACGCCCACAAATCATGATTTGGGTGAAAACCCATGAGAGTTGGCAAGTATTTTGATAACATGGGAAATGGACTGGGGGTCCTAAGTCTTCATTTACCTTGCAATGAAAGTGCTATTTTTAAAATGTAAAAAGTTCAAGTAAGGTTCCCATTTATTTTTGGTTCATTTCAAATGAAAAGGAGACAATAAAATACAATAATTGCCAAAACCTGGTTTCCGCTTCCAACACAAGCTGTGTGGGAAAGGGTGAGGATCGGATAATGGGGACTGACAGAGCCAAAAGTGCAGGGAAAAGAGGAGAGAGTCCAACTGTGCTAGGGAAAGGGAGGAGGCTTGTCTTGAGTGCGGTTTGATGTGTAGTGGCACTGTAACACTGATGATGGAGTTACTCAAGTTTTTATTACTTTAAGTTTATGCCATGATTTATAGATTGTTATCTCCTTGTAATAGACAGAATGAACTTGGCTGCAGGCTTGATTCTTTTGATAAACTGGCTTAAAGCCTACATTGGCATACAGCAGGACCTGGGACATATGCTACGCATCCTGACCATGCTCTAAATGTGGTTTGATGCATTTACAATGTAACCGTGGCACTGTTATACTCTAGCTGGATTTACTTGGGTTTTTTGCTACTTTATGCTTATGCCTTGATATTTAGATTATGTTGCCTTATTTCTGGTGACAGACAGAGTGTACAAGTGTAAGCCCATGATATTGGATATTGACACTTTCACTGATATGCAATGCAGATTATAATATGCATCTCTGTTTGCTACTTTATGATTATACAATGATTTATGCATTACATTACCTTTATGTGACAGATAGAATGTACAAATGTAACCCTGATATACTGTACTGTATGTGATATTGAAACCTTTACTGATATGTAATGCAGATCATAATATCCAGGCCTGTACTACATTGAGAATAGCTATTATTGCGCGCTCCATATTCGGCAGAATATATAGCCAACACCACAGCCGACCAAGGGCAATCTCAGGTATTACAATATTGTTCTTTAAAGTATGTGTATTCCCTCTATTTCCCCCCCTGTGCGGTACCTTTAGTTTTCCATTGCGCGATATTATTAGAAAAAGTGGGGATGACCCCCAGGTGGTGCTACAAATATGCCAGGTAGTCCAATTAATGATTAATAAACACTTAAAAAATCGGTATAACTGAATGGATAAAGCGGTCTGAGTGTCCCATGGGTATGCCGATGGTGTGTGCGGGCCTGAATACCCTTACCTCACCTGTTTTGGAGCCGTTGGAAGGAGTATCCCCACGCCGATGGAACACACCTCCCCTTGGAAGATGAATGGTGGGGTGATAGCCTCCTCAGCCGAACAAGCGGCAACCCGGTAAAAGGGACTGACGGATGTAATGGAGACCTGCACGCAAAGTCTCCTGTCGTCTCACCGGCTGCCTGCTGGAAATCTCCTGATGTACCGGTCTGTCGCTGCAGGGGGGTAGGTGGCGGCTGCTGGTGGGGAGGACGGAGCGCTCCAATCCTCCGCGCTAGATCCGTCGGTGTTGTGACTTCCCGGGACAGGTGAGGAAACAGGGTTATCGGCTGCACACTGGCTGAACCCGGTCCACTGCACAGCTAGAAGGGGGAATCCTCTCAGTTGAAAACAGCTGCTCCGCATTCAAAAGAACCGAGGCGTGCTACGATGCTTGAGTAGAGATCAGGAATGTAGTGAGAGAGCAGAGCACTGCCGCAAAAAAGAAAATCAAGGGGGCCTGATGCAAAAAAATAATAAATTATTTATTGGGCATAATAGCCAAAAAGGACCATTATATAATCCCACTTCTATGGAGCATTAGCACTCTTTGATAAAGCGCCTCCACGGCGGGAAACGCGTCAGAGTTTTAAACCTTAGTGTGTCTGTCCTTTTTGGCTATTATGCCCAATATATAATTTATTATTTTTTTGCATCAGGCCCCCTTGATTTTCTTTTTTGCGGCAGTGCTCTGCTCTCTCACTACATTCCTGCGCGATATTATTAGATTATGTATGCAGGTACACTTTTATTCACTACACAGTCGTTTTATACTGTACACCAATTCCAAGTAATATCATCACCCTTAAAAGTAGTCATTGTTTATTCTTCTGTTAATTAATGTACACAGGGATTTAAACTTCAGCCATAATTTGCCTCCTCAGCAGACAGAGGTGGTCGGTTTTATGTGGCCCCAAACCCCCCCTCTGTTTTAAACCCCTCTCCGCCCTCCCTCCCCGTTTTTGCACCATTTTTGCAGATTCACATGAGATGTTGTCTGTAAAACAGTTGCTCTGTAATACCGGTGTATCTTGAGAAAGGTCCTGCAATGGGTCCAAAATATTAAGGCTGTTCATTTGTTCATTTTTGATAAATTCCAGTGAGTGCCTGACTTTATCTTTACATATTCTGCCTTAATCCAAAACCAAAATGAATTAACTTTAAGCGAAACCAGGAACATGCCCCCTGAAAATGTACTAGCAAAAACAACAATAAAACACGAGGTCAAATGAGCATCTCTAATTATGAGTTGTATTATTCACCAAAAAATACATAAACCCAAGTATAACTAAGCAGTGATTTTTTACAAATATATATTTTTACAGGAATGTCCTATCCCCAGGCCATTGAAGCTGCTGATGGTTAAGTTCACAGGTCAGATTGGCCTCTGTGAAAGCTTTCTGTGCTTGAAGGAATAGCTGTATGACATAATGTCAATCCAACTAAAAATCAAACATAGCACAATGCAGTTTGGTTCAAAACGTATCTTTTTTCCTCACGTATTTCCTTTCAAGACCTATAGGTGATTGGTTAGTGCAAAAAAAAATGCGCTGGTGTAACAATGCAATATAATATACAGATACAATATTTAAGTGAATAACGTTCCGTAACTTGAGGTCCACAATGCTGCCTAAAAAGTCCTGCTGGCTGTCTGACAACCAGTTGGAATTTGTGCAGAAAAACAGACCTTTCTGGTGCTTGGACAATGAAGATGAAAATCTTCCTTAGGATATGAATCTTTTCCGGTATAGATGTGTCCGGATTCCTTTAGATCGAATTAAGTCTGTAACACCTCAGAACATTGGAGAAAAGTAAACAATACATGCCACCATAGTGTATTATCCTTAGGTTGAAACAATGGCTGCTAATGATCAGGGATGATCTATACAATGAATGGTACTTATATACCAAGTTATTAACCATTTTATAAAATAAATATAGGAAATATTTTATCACCTTCTTTATTACCTTTTTGAGAACAATGTATTTTTTTTACTTACTGTTGCCTGTTTCACATTCACTGGGCTAAAAAGCTTTGCGAGTGTGAGCATCAGTTGCTTAAATTAAACTGAACAGCTTTAAATAATTAAACATTGCCAACAATCTGTAGCATTTATACATGGTACAGGTACATCCAACTTGATATGCAGGTGCTATTTGAGCCGCTGAAGAATTCTTACACTTTGACAGCTCAGATTCTTAAATAGTGAGCTTTTGGGTGGCATTAGCATACTAACATAGAGACTGATATTATACCACAGTTCAGGAAGATGAGCAGACTTTGGCCCAGACACACCAAACAGTGTGAAAACAGTGAAAATAACCAATACGGGAATATGTGTTATTTTCCCTGAGTTACTATAACCCCATATTTAATAAGCATATTGTATGCAAAAATAACTCAAATCAAACCGTTTTTTAGATTATGGTTGACTGGAGGAATTTCTTCATAGCGAAATCGTACGTTAATAGAAGCATGTGTAATGTATTTGCAAAACACTGCATATTGACTGACAACTATTTCAGAAAGTCTTCGACATTATTGTAGAGATATTATTATTAATATTATGCTATGGTTTTTTGGGTAATGTGTACAGTGATGATACCCAAGAAGGTTTTATATTTTTGTAACTTTGGAATAATTACTTTTAATAATGATTGATCATTTTGTGAATCCCTGAGAGCTCTTACAACATAGAATAAGTCTACATTTTTCCAAGACTATTACATTCCCTGGAACTGCATAAATTGATCATTAACACCAAACTTAAATAGTCACAATGTTGCTAAAACCTGCCACTTTTTACTCCGTATTATTGCAAAGATACATCTTTTCCTCTGTAGTACTACTGCTAAAATTCTTAAGGCTGAGTCCACTGTGCCGCTGACCGCACTTGGAGTTTGGCGCTTAGCGTGGTCAGAACAATGCATTTTTATCTGTCTGGCCACGTTCACGCGGCACTCGCCCATACGCTCACAGGAGCTAGGTGCTTGCTGAGACAGATTAAATTGTATTTCAGGTGCGCTGAAGGTTCACATGAACTCCTCTGCCAATCTGCCCCCTCTCCCCCCGCTCGCGCTTACAAAAAAAATTGCTGGACAGCCGTACGCTCATGCTTGGAGAGTTGGTGATGTCACCACTCTCAAGCTTGAGTGCAGTCAGCAGCACAGTGGATGCAGCCTAAGGCTTAGGCGCTGACCCGTGCTGAGGCGCGCTGACGCTTCTCAGTGAGCCCCTGCAGCCGCAATGAGAGTGGCTTTAGCAGGGACTCGCGCACGCTTCCGCAAGCGTGCGGAAGCGTAGGTCTTTTTCAAAAGATAGATTTTCGCTCTCACGGGAGCGCAGGGCCGGTCACAATGAGGGCGAACCAGCTCCGTGATGTCACAGCCCCCCCCCCCGACACGCCTCCGCACGGCTGCAGTCCTATGGACGCAGCCTAACACAAGCCCTCATTGTCTCTCATCTCAACAATAGTATTCTACTGTCGGGCCTTCCTGTCTCTTACCAGTCTCCCTTCAAATAATCTATCCTAAACCCTGCTTCTAGAATCACTTTACTCTCTCCTAAATGTGTCTCAGCTTCTCTCTGGCTAAAATCCATCTACCTGTATTACTTAAAGAATTCTCCTTCTCTCTTTTAAGGCTATACGCTCCTTATATCTTAGCCCTAATTTCTCGCTATACACATGCCCACATCTTGCGTTCTTATCAAGGATGTCTTCTGTCCACCCCTTTTGTATTTAAAGCCCTCTCCTATCTAAAACCTTTCTTGCTTACTGCCCCACACCTCTGCACTGGCCTTCAATATCCAACAACCCTCTTTCTACCTTTAAGGCCTATCTTAAAACGCACCTTTTAAAGGAAGCATTTGAGTAACTTCTGTGGCTGATACTGTACATCTCATATAAGTTTACCATGACCCCTTGAATACGCACTTACCATAACACCCCCCAACTGTCTCTTTAATTTCTCCCTACTTACCACTTAGATTGTAAGCTCTTTGGGTCAGGGACTTCTCTTCCTAATGTTTACTTGAATGCGCCTATTCCTATTATGTCTCCTATTATTATGTCACGTGTATTACTGCTACAGTATAAAGCGCTATACAAATAAAGATATACATACATACTTAAATAACATGACATTATTCCCATTGTTAACTAGAGCAGTGCTTATTAAATCCAGGACGAAAGTAGTTTAGGACTGTAACAGGGACTTATCACTGTTGAGAAAAACTGTCTCTAAATCCAGCAGTGTTCTGGTTAATTGCACAGGCAAGCAACCAGACTCCACCTGGCTGATTAGGACTGCTAGAAGAAGCCTGATCTAAGAAACAGGAAGGAGATTCCTTAGCTCACAATGGAGCTGACCAAGAAAAAGAAAGACTGCAGAGATTTCCTTAGCCACAACTGGGCTGACCTAAGGAAAAGAGGGTCTTGATAGCATTTGCAAGACAAAGGGACAAGACCTCCTCTATACCTGGACACAGAGAGTGCCATAGCACACAAGGATGCTGACCCAAGAGAACAGAGAGGCCTTCCCCTACAGAAACCCCAGATACCAAGATAAGAGACTTTCTTTTTGAACTGTTGGGTATATATACTGTTCGGCATCATCTATTTATTTTTTGATTATATATATATATATATATATATATATATATATATATATATATATATATATATAAATATATATTAGGGGGGGTAAGCAGCTTAGCTACCCACCCAGTTTGATAGGGCTGGAGTAAAATGTGTAGTGATTTCTCCAAAGTGGAGTAGGTTTTTCTTTTATGTTTGTGTTTGCAGTGTTTAAAGAAACAGGCGCAATAAAGCCTTATTCTAATTTCACCTTAAAAATGGTCTCCATTGCATACCTCTGCGCACATCTGTTGCACACCTGTGAGGCTGGAACAGGAGTTTGTGAGATACTCTGTGGTGGTGTGGGGAGGCATCAGGACAGGTCTTCAGTGTTAATCCCTCAGGTTATAGCTCCTCCAGGCAGCTAGGATCCCGGGTGACCTGGATGGTCCATGCTGGCACTTTTCAGATGACCAGACAGTTATCCACACACAGCAGATGATTCAGCTGATGTTTATTGTAGTCAGACAGAAGTCACAGCCTTCACAATCTAGAAAGGCAACCTCTAGGCTTGAGGCTCATATAGGCCCCATCAGCTCCTTATCCATGATGGTACACAGGATAACACATCCTCCCACTCTGCAGGGGGAGGGGAGTAAGACTGCCTGACTTCTGGAAGAGTGTCAGTATATCCCTAGGGTGTGGCTTGTAACCCTGCCCCATAACAGGGCAGGTCTGATACGGAAAGGCATCACATTTAGGTCATGTGACCCAGCCAGTATCTCCCCAAGGCTGACACCTCTGGTTGTTGCAAGGCCCGCCCCTGGACACAGTAACAATGCATCCAGGCTGCAATGACAAGCATGGTCTATTGAAAGAGCGTATCCCTCACAGAGCCTGTACCTAAGAGGACTTATACTGTGAGGGCCCAAAAGAAGAATATCGTCCGGAGGGCTAGGCTTTACACCATTATGCAAGTCACTACACTGGTTACCCATACCTTACAGAGTCAAATTTAAGATACTTGTGCTCACCCACAAAGCTATGAACAAAACCGCTCCACTCTACATCTGGAACCTAAACTAGAAGCACTTTCCCACATGCAGTCTATGCTCTACTTATGATCTGCATCTCTCAACTTCCCTTATTACTTCCTCTCACTCCTGCCTCCATGACGTTTTTCATGCTACACATTTAATTTAAATACCACATTAGTAGCCATCGAAGAATTGAAGGTGAAGTAATTGAATTAAATAAAAAAAATACTGTTCTATTACACGTGTGGTAAAATCCTGGGTGCCTAAAATCTACTCCTGGTCACCACACAGACACTTGGTGGCTGATGAAAACTGCAACAGCCCTCTCCAGCTTCCATGCCGGATGCTGCTT
This sequence comes from Ascaphus truei, assembly GCF_040206685.1. Classification (NCBI taxonomy): domain Eukaryota; kingdom Metazoa; phylum Chordata; class Amphibia; order Anura; family Ascaphidae; genus Ascaphus; species Ascaphus truei. Next base: position 171,717,606 of record NC_134483.1, read on the forward strand.
TGCGGGCGCGCTGACCGATAGTTCTGCTTAGTATGGAATGAGGGGTGATAGGCGTGTAGAGCAGGTGGCAGAGGAACACGATTGCTGGGTGCGGAAAGAGTTGGAGCGATCATGAACTCTGCCCACCCTGCTCTCCTATCACACTGTGGCAGATATACACTGACAGAGCCACGGATAGAGGGTTGAGCCCGAACGCAATTTGCCTCCTTCCCCTCCTCCCACCTGCTTAATGAGGGCTCCTAAAAATTGTATGGGCTAAGTTATTTATTTTTTTGTCCACCCCTGTTCTCTTATTGTGTTGTAGCCTGCTCTGTCAGCTATGCATGATTGGAAATGTTTATGATTCGTGAGGCCATTGTTAGGTGCTATAGAAAAGATAAGCCCTTTATTGTTGACATCCAGTATATATAAAAATGAGAGGTTAGCTGTGAAAAGAATAAGGAGTACATAACGGGCTTTGTGCTAACTATTGTGCAGGCTAAGTGCACTGTACTTCATGCTGAAATCATACGTATGTGTGAAGTACACAAGCACCTGTGATTTATTTTCTTTTTTTTTCACATTTAATATACACGGTTAAACTATTCATTTAATTCATACAACATAGATATAATAATGTATTGAGACCAAGGCTGGGTCAATGGTTGTTTATTAACGCAGACTAATAGATTTAAAAAGAAACATTGGAAAATCAGAATGAATAGACAAACTATGTCATGCTGACACAGAATATTTAGTTTAATAATTTTACACAGCACAACATTGTTGAACAGGCAAACAGTTCAAGACATCGCCAATATCAGCCACATTTTTCACCACATAACTTTGGATTGGTTTTGTCAGCTTCTGAGATATCTTAATATAGAAGCAAATGAATCTGTGGAAATAACAGATATATCACTTTATTAGAGTGATGTTTTGCTTATTCAAGATGACAAATTCCTACCTCTTTTTATAGATCAGCAGGATCTGTAACCAGTCAGTCATGCATATGTTGTAGCAGCTCATCATGAAATTGTCAAGTTGCCGTATAGTACAATAAGGTAAACAAGTAGTTATGTTATATAAGCTTAGAAGCCCTTTTGTGTTAGGTTTGTGTTTGTTGCATGGTTTCAAACACAATTGTATTTTTCTGATGCCAGATTAACATTTTACCTCTACTTTACTTAGAGACAGCTAAGTCCGTTTTGCTATTCAATGTTGTGATATATAATTTCATGGAGCAATTCCACCTAAAAACATAATGGACTTAATGGCAGTGACATGTTTAATAAGTTAATTTTTAGTGACACCCAAAAATAACAGGCAAATATAAGCATTTCAAAATGAAACCATTTATAGGGCATATTTATGAATTGGTGCTACTCCATACGACACGTACCAGCATGGGAAGAGATGTTGGTATATATTTATCCAGCAATTCTATGCCATAAGACACCTTCCAGTGGAGGAACACACCTTTAAATGAATTGGCCATAAGGTGTCTAATGGGATAACACTACTTCGTAAACCTTCTACTTCATGTCTACCACCCTCCATCTCTCTTCAAACTTTTGTTAATTAATTCAAGGACAAGGTGGAATCTACCAGATGAGAGATCCCCACTGTGCCTTCCTCTACATCTATTCTCCTAAACCCCCCTTTATTTATTCTAGAGGCCTCCTTCCCTGTAACAGAGGAGAAAGTAGTACAGTTACTCTTCTACTCTCTTTCTACTACCTGCCACCTTGATCCCATTCCTTCCCATCTCATTGGTCCTCTCGCTCCCGCTCATTCACATTTTCAACTCTTCCCTTGCCTGTGGTAACTTTTCTTGCCCCTTTAAATATGCTGTTATCAGACATATTCTCAAGAGTAAAACCCTTCACCCCAATATTCAATCTAACTATTACCCTGTCCTTCTCCTACCCTAGTGACATTATTAATTAATTTGGCTTCAAGTATCAAAGCTTCAAAACTGGAGAGAGAATCTCGAAATACACTTAGCTAGGTGAGTGATTCAGGACAGTTGAATGTAGAACCTCTTTATTAGCTCAAAGTAGTGAAGATACTTTAAAACTAAGCATTTATTCAAATCATAAAATAAATAGTACATAAGATATATTTAAAATAAAACAATGGGGAATAGCGTATACTGGGATGTTAAAAATCTGCGTCTACTAAGGTCTTTGATGTAAAGTGATGAATGTCCTTAAATACATACTAATGGAGGCGGGTAGCAATATAGATAAGGTCAATCTTCAAAAGTGTTAGTGAGTAGATATATACATTGCTAAAATACAACGTATTCTCTAAGTAGTAGTAGAAGATGTTTTACTACTATTAAAATGTTAAGGCATGTCCTTATTCTCTCCCACTGGACTACTACAAAAATATTGATGCAAATTCTTTGTTTTATTGTGCTACCACAATTAGTCAAAAGGATAGGCAAGGGTAATAATGAGTATCATATCATTAGGATAACTAAAGGCCTGATCAAAGTAAAATAGTATATATTTTTTCCATAAGACACTTAGTAACACATTACTTTCAAAAACGCAATTTCATTGTCTGCTTTCTGACACTGCCCAATTAATGATTAAGTCATCTGAGTTGTAAATAGTTGGTATGGGGGATGAGGAAGGTTCTAGACCCTGTGCTAGCTTCCTGTGAACTTGCATATATTTACAAAACCAAGCAGTCTTCTCCGATTAGACATGAGACCTTCCAGGACTGAAAGGAAGGATGCTGGAAGGTGCCAGAAGACTGTTTAGTAAGTATGGACCTTTATCTTAGAGAAAACACTAGGGTTCTCATAGGTGTCCCAGAGGGGTTTATACCCTGACTATTAGCGTCTTGTGTCCTGCTATACAATTTAGCGAATACAATTTGCTGTCTGAGATTATTCCAACGCACAATCACTGACACGAACGCTTGTTCTTGATAATTTAATTTATTTTTAATGCACAATACACAACGATTTGGTAAAATATGTTTTATGTAAATATATTAAAAGTTAAATTTTAAAATTAAGTAGGAGTGCAGTATAGTGAATTCTTTTAGGAGACACATCCACTTTGTGTTTTCCTTCCCCCCCTTTTTCTGGACCTTTATCTTACTGAGCTTTGGACACCTAAAAGTAGTGCTTCAAAACAGAGTATCTGTGCTTGTAAATTCCATGCTCAGCACTTACTCAAATAAGATATTTGTTACATTGATATTCAAAGACAGTCAGTTCTTTTTCCATTTGTCCCCTAATTATATTCCACCCTGCTAGGGATTTGTAGACCACATCTAGTAATATACTCACAAGGCACTTATTGTAAAGTGTATTGCTCCTTAGCACCAAAGTAAACCAATGGCAGTGAAATGTCCAACTGGTTACATCTTGGTCATTCATTCTTTTATTCATAATTTAACAGCAATACACATTTGTATAATATTTTCAGTGTTTTTTGTAAACACTGTAATGGAAACAAACTTTGTAATTGTGTTACTTCTTTTATCTATTTCTTTTTGTGTGATGTATTGGGCACAATGCAAATACACCGTGGTTGCCACACAATTTGTATTCCTTTTTATTAGAGGTGAACTGTCTTGTACTGAATTGTGGCACACAATATATTGCAATGTTAATAATCACTAAGTAATATGTTAATATATATTTGTGTGGCAAAACTGTATAGTTTTGTCACATAACAAAACATCAGACTATAAGGCAGTCACAAATGTTCCTAAGCCCTTGGATATGATACAGTAGCAAGCTTGTTAAAACTAGAAGCCATACTGTTAGATGTGCACTAGAAACTCAGGCAAGTTTGTGTAACAAAGTGCTTATTTTTAGGAGTAGCAGGTTTAAAACAGATGCAGCACAGCAGTATCTACAGCTGGTTATGTGACACATATAATCTGAGAAATAGAAATGTGACCAAGTTTTATGTGAAATTGTTATAAAACAAAAGACCAAAAACTTTCTATTGAAGAATACTTCCAAAGAGGACTTAATGGAACCGTCATGTGTAACATGGCTGGGATTTATGCCTTACAAGTATTTTTAAATCATTAAACCTGTTACTGTTGTTACTTCACTTTGGTCCTACTTGGGAACTGTAATTTTAAATAGCTGTTTAATAGGAAGACTAAAATAAACCCTGCATAAAAAAAACTATTAACAAATTGTGGATACACACTCATTTTTTGTTCAATGGAAGATCAGACTGAGGAGTAGTGGATACTTATTCCAGTTCCTTCAATGCCCGGTTCCAGAGGGCCCTCTAGCACTGAAGTGGTTTTCTTATATTATTTAAATACGTCACTGTTGAACATTTGAAATAATATTGAACATATATTGAATTATGCAATTAGCCTTCTGTCTAAATTGAGTTTCATTGGGTTGTGGCATGAACTAAAATGCTTCTATGGGCAAGTGAAATAATGGGGGTAGAGGATTGGTAGGTTTCTACAGAACAAGTGCTGAGGGAAGGTCAGATACAAATTCAGATATGTGGAATTTTTCTACACTCTACACTACACTCTTGAAGCCTCACATATTTTTATTGAGATTGTAACATCTAATGTCACTTAATTTATCCTCAAGCCTTTTTTAGCCCATACTGTACCTAGTTAAAAGTGGTTTACCAATACAATATTATATAATGCAGGATACATTGTACTCCCTGTCCATTACACTACTGCAGATTCAATAAAGTTTAGCAGTGGGTTTGTTCACCCAAAAAATCGGGAAACCTAGAAAAGTTATTCACACTAGTCAACAAATTGTGAAGATGATGGTGAAGCTTACGCAATCATACCGTATTGGCCAATAACTATTCAACAAAATGGTAATTTGCATGTATATCGGATAAGGAAATTATAGACCCATTTGCCAGCTTTTCTTTACCTACTGGAGGCTGGCAAACAGGGTAAATCGGCTATCTTTATCATGGTACATGTAACCTAATCAATATGATGCCAGTGTCCACTAGGTGAAGAGAAATATAAAAAGCATGTGTGTTATTTAAAAAACAAAAAAAACAAACCCTACCCACAGCTGCATGCCTTTATGACCACTATGGCTAATAAAGGAATAATTGTACAAATACCTTAACTACCTACTGTACAGTACCTCCTGCATTCCAAATGGGCTAGTAAGTCATGCACAGCATACGATACTTAACATCTCCCGATTGAGTACACTTAATCCTCCCACTTCTGCCATGGCCTACAAGCCTATTAGATGTCCTTGCTCTGATGATTTTACGTCTTACATTGAGGATTCTATTTAAAGGAAAAATATCTCAAAGTATTATGACTTATTTATGTAGATTTAACTAAATTAATTAATGATTACAATGTTATGGACTGCATATTTTTTTAGTTAATTATAATTGTCATGACATTTATGTGTCAAGGTGTGTGTGTGTGTGTGTGTGTGTGTGTGTGTGTGTGTGTGTGTGTGTGTGTGTGTGTGTGTGTGTGTGTGTGTGTGTGTGTGTGTGTGTGTGTGTGTGTGTGTGTGTGTGTATGTGTGTATATATATTGTATTGTATGTCTTTATTTATATAGTGCCATAAATGTACATAGCGCTTCACAGTAGTAATACACGTTGTAATCATATAAATAACAAATAATACAAATAACAGGTCATGGGAATAAATGCTTCAGACATAAAAGTAACATTAAGATAAAAAGTAATATTAAGCAATGCATAAAGTAATGATACCGTGAAGCACAAAATCAGGAGACAGCATTCAGGCATAAGCAGGTGAAAGACATGTATTTGTAACAGGGCACAAAATACTAACGTTTCGGTCCCCAAACGGTCACAACCCTGAGGATGGTCCCGTTTGGGGACCGAAACTTAGGTATTTTATGCCCTGTTACAAATACATGTCTTTCACCTGCTTATGCCTGAGTGCTTGACCAGGGAGGTTCCAGGTGGTTCCCCTCTCCCCCCCCCGCCTTGTACCCACATGTAACGTACAAATAAAGACAGAAAACGGGAACTGGATGTAAAATGGCCGCGGCTATTTATTTATACAGAAAACCTAAGAGGGGTAAATGCACTCCCTGCCAGAGTGCTCCTTTGACAGGAGGGGGAGGGGACGGTCAGCCGGCCCTCGAACCGCTGACCTCGTGTCCCCTACGTGAGTGGGCTCTCGAGGTCATGGATAACTGACCTTGCCCACTTGTACTCCCCCCGGGCTCAAACGGCCCAGCTTCCAATCTGGCAAGAACAAGCACCTACCCCCCAAGAGCCACCGCGACAAAGGCAAAACTGGTCAATGACCCCACCTGCTCGGGACCTCGTTCCTTTCACTCAGCACAGTATCAGCAGTTCATGCTGTAACAGAGCAAAGAAACATTAACATGGCATACAATGCATATGTCCACACTCCTGGGAATTCCCTGGCCCTGCTCAACCCTCATGCTGCCATTCATTACATGATTGCAATCACTACCTAAGGGGATGGGTGGGCGGGAATCATCTGGCGGGCAGCAAAAGAGGACGTGCTGCCCGCCAGCCTGGCCTTAAGTAGGCCTACCGGGAATTCCTCCCCTGGGCCGGGGAGGGAGGTGTGGGGGCGGGCCAGCGAGGGGAAGACCAGACCCCCCTGGTCATGAAGCCCCCCCGCCTATGGCTAGGGAGGCCACTTGACCAGGGAGGTTCCAGGCGGTTCCCCTCTCCCCCCCGCCTTGTACCCACATGTAACGCACAAATAAAGACAGGAAACGGGAACTGGAGGTAAAATGGCCGCAGCTATTTATTTATACAGAAAACCTAAGAGGGGTAAATGCACTACCTGCCACAGTGCTCCTTTGATCGGAGGGGGAGGGAACGGTCAGCTGGACCGCTGACCTCGTGTCCCCTACACGAGCGGGCTCTCGAGGTCATGGATAACTGACCTTGCCCACTCGTACTATCCCCGGGCTCAAACGGCCCAGCTCCCAGTCTGGCAAGAACAAGCATCTAACCCCCAAGAGCCGCCACCGACGGGCCTATTTAACCCCCCTTAAACTAGGCCTGTACCGCCAACCCCGCCAGAACCCTCTCCCAGCCCTCCCGCAACCTTAACATAAGTCTATCCCGCCTGGCATGCCTAGCTGCATGACCCATGCTCATCTACCAGCCTGGTCTGCCCTTACCATTCCACTTGGGGATGCCAATCACGCCCAAAGCGGCAGTTACACAACTTGGCAAGCTCATTAAAGATGCCCTGAGAATCGCTTTCTCTGCTGCGCTATCCCTCATCCGGTCCCGGACCTGCACTGCCTCCGGAGCAGCAGGCAGTCACTGCCCAGCGCTAGCTGGGATTTCTCCCCCAACTTGTTCCTTTGTGCGCTGCGCACTGCGAGCTGCCCGATCCCCCTGCGAAGCTAACCAACCTGCCAACTTGTTTAACCTGTCTCACACCCGGCCCCTTTTCACTGCTGCAGGCTTCTTACCCGCCCTCGGCGACCCCTGGGGAAGTGACCCTGGCGGTGGACTGGGCCACGCCTCTTCCCTTGATCGCTCCGTGTCAAACCTTGACCGACCCCGGGCATCGTCCAGAATGTACCCGCCTGCAAATGTTACGGGATCTGTCGATGTGTCCTTTCGCCGCCTGCGACCATCAGCAGGCGGTCACCCTGGTTACTTCCCACCTGCTAATTTGGCATGCTGTGACGCCCTGCCTTGCGTCACAGTAGTCAGCGGCCGGCGCCTAGCCCCCGTGGGCTGACCTGCGAACCGATCCACCCGTCGTCACAGTGGCTGGAAACTGCCTTCCCAGGGGGGCTACCCTGCAAGCCATGACCCGTGGCGCCTTGCCGTATGGCCCCAATGCCGCAGGCTGCCGCCCTGTGCGTGACCCCTTACCATTACCAGATACAACGTACGCCGTACCTTCCACGGCGTGTCCCCATCAACCGCCCGTGGGGGCTGTGCAGCGTGTGATGCCGCCAGGTGGGGCAGCTACCATGCCCATGACCCCGGCCGTGGCTGAAGAATTCAAAGACACCGGGGTCAGGCTGATGGCTGTCGGTACCGGGATGGAATCTACAGTGCCAGTGACCCTGGCCTTGGTTAAAGTTGATTAAGAGACACCAGGGTCAGACTGGAGGCTGACAGAACGGGATCTGTTGCTGCCTGCCCCCCACCGATTTGCCTCCCCATGCTGCCGCAACTAATGCTGCGCCTGCCTCCCCTGCTCCTGTCGTTGTCCCTGCGCCAAATGAGACTAACGCCTGAGCCTCCAAAGCCTTCAGCATGCCTATCAATGCTGCGGTAAAACTTGCCTTCCCTGCTGCGCCATATGCCGTTAATTTAGAGCCAGCACAGGCCCTGGCGCTCCCCGCCTTACACCCGCTGCACCACCTTGGCTTCCTGCCCCTGTTAACTCACCTACGTGCCCGTGAGGTGCCCGGTACTCCTGTGCACCCAACCCACTCTTAAACGCGCTTATCCTGACATGCATCCGCCCCCTATTTACTGCCGCGCGTTCCTTACCTGTCCTTGGCGTCCCGGGGGGCAGTCGCATAGTCGCACCACGCCGGGTTCCTTGCCCGCCATCCGGAATGAGCCTGCTTGCAGGTGCCGGTGCTGTAAGCTCCCGCTACGTCCTTCCATCGGGTAACGCATTTGCGCCGCCCGCGGTTGCGAGTGGCCATCCTGGTCGTCTCAAACCTGCCGATTCTGCAGGCGATCTCCTTACAGCTACACCGCCCGCGTCGGCAGCGGGCAGCCGTTTGGCGTGCCGTGACACCCTGTCTCGCATCACGGTGGCCGGAGGCCTCCCCATCACCGCTGGATCCCGACCTGCGCGCCGAACCACCCTGTCCTGCGTTCCAGTGGCCGTAGACCTTCCCAACACTGCTGGGGCCCGACCTACCCACCGTGATGCCCTGCCTTGCGGCCTGAGGCCGAAGGCCGCCGCCCTGCGCACGGCTCCTAACGCCCGTCTGGCACATGTTGCTGCCGCACCCTACACTACCGCCCTGCGTCACAGTGGCCGTAGGCCTTCCCTTCACTGCTAGGGCCCGACCTACCCACTGTGAGGCCCTGCCTTGTGGCCTGTGGCTGAAGACTGCCGCCCTGCATGCGGCTCCTAACTCCCGCCTTGCCGCACCCTAAGCTGCGGCGCCCCCGTCCCACGGGGAGCGACCTTGGTGCCTGACTCCTTCCTAGCACGTGACCTGTGGGGAAACCACCACGGCCTTGTCTGCCACCAAGCGCTGGCTTGCTTTAAAACAATGCACACAGCCACCGGTCCAACTACGCCTCGTTATGGTTTTTTCCCCTCGGCTTGGAGACGGCTAAACTACTCGGCTATCGATGCCCTGCTGCCACGGAAGATGCTAACTGAACTGCGCCTGCCTTGGCCCTTAACTATCTAACTACGCTGTGATGTGCGCTTGCCGAGACTGGTCTAAATGGCGCGCAAAGCTAGGGCAACTACGCTGACCACAAGAGCTGCCATGAATCCAAGAGGGGAAAACAAAGATCACCTCTGAAATAAATAAGCCGTGCAACCATCATCAGAGCGCTGTCCTGCTCCGTGCTTGGAGATCACACCTTTCGGGATCTGCTCGGGCCTTCGCTAGCAAGACATTAATTGTCTGGCGGGCAGCAAAAGAGGACGTGCTGCCCGCCAGCCTGGCCTTAAGTAGGCCTACTGGGAACTCCTCCCCTAGGCCGGGGAGGGAGGTGTGGGGGCGGGCCAGCGAGGGGAAGGCCAGACCCCCCTGGTCATGAAGCCCCCCCGCCTATGGCTAGGGAGGCCACTGTCTCCTGATTTCGTGCTTCACGGTATCATTATTATATATATATATGTAGAGGTATCAGTACCGTGTTAGCCGAGCTTCAATAATCAAAAAATAAATAGATGATACCGTTCTGTGGCTAACAAAATGCTTTTATTTGTGCGAGCTTTCGAGATACACTGATCTCTTCTTCCGGCGATGTTGCTTGCTTCATTCATTGTAACATCGCCGGAAGAAGAGATCAGTGTATCTCGAAAGCTCGCACAAATAAAAGCATTTCGTTAGCCACAGAACGGTATCATCTATTTATTTTTTGATTTTATATATATATATATATATATATATATATATATATATATATATATATATATATATATACACACACATATATACACTCTGTTTTCAGTTGTTTCTCCTTTGTCCTTTTTCTCATTCTCTCAACATGCAGTTTTATGCTCAGGAAGTTAGTAGATGTCTTAGAAAAGTGAAACACGTTTTCTCCTCTCTATTTCTGAATATACCAAGATTAGCAGAACAAACTGAACTACAAAGAGTTATTGAATTGAAAAGAAAACTGGTCTACAAAAAGTACTTAGCATTCAGTACAGTTGCTTAGTTTCAGAACCACATGTTGCATTTACAAGTAGTGTTGGGGATAGGTGTCTGTGACTCGAATTCTAAGATCAAAAGGACAGATTCTATTTGTATTTTTGGGGGTTTGTCCTTCAACCTTGTAAGATCACTGCTCAAGTATATCCACTCTAAACGGCATATGTTGCTTATGGGAAACACTGCAATTTGGTAATGCCATGCTCTCTTCACCTTAAAAAAGAAGAAAACTAGCCGTAGGTTTTAGTTTCTTATCTGCTATAAATCTCTAGTTTCATGCATTGTTTATGCACAGGGCAGTATCAGGTACTATACCATGGATATAAGCGCATCCTGGAGATCAACGTGAGGGTACAATTTCCTAATGTCAGTATACATATTTGCTAAGGTAAAAATCTCCTGGCATGAGATGAATGGTTGGTAATCATTATTGGTATATCTGCCTGTTCACACAGCATATCCTGAGGCTTAATTAGCTTTCTTAATTTGCTTGTGAGATGAATCCCAGGTCCTGGGAAAACATCAGTTGCTCCGAGAAGCTAATGATTTTTTTGTGGTGTTTAGGGAGTGCAATATGTTTAACCGTATTTCCGTTTAACTTCAAGAGTAGCCTCACAATACTTTGCTGCCCCTCACAAGTTAAGCGTTTGTGTGAAAGTCAGATACAGTGCACAGAGTACATAGAACTTATTACTCAGGACTTAGGGAGTTTAGAAAGTGTGTGTGCAAGTGCAATTTGGGTTTCACATACTGTAGTGGGGCCGATTCACAAAGTAGTGACAAGTGGTTTAAAGTGCGATAAATGACTTTATAGCGCGATACTGCCTGTTGTGCGATTCACAAAGCAGTGATAAGAGTGCAGTATCGCGCTATAATGACTTTTTATCACCAATAAACAGTCAGTGAAAAAAAGTCGCACGATAGGCCAAAAAATGTCAAACCCGCCGTTTTTTGCCAGTAAGCGCTATTCCCAAAGCAGTGATAACTGATTCGTACTATAAAACCTCACCATTTCTTTTCACCAGCTAAAGGTTGGAGACATGCATAAAAGCATAAAGAAACATTTTTCTGCACAGTAATGATACCAGAGTCTTCCAGGTGGTTCCGGCGGGGGGAGCGGGGGGGGGGGGGGGGCGGGGTCCCTGCGTGTTGCAGTGAATATCTGTGTCCCCCCCGGAGTCCCCGGGTGTTGCAGTGAATATCTGTGTGTGTGTCCGGGGTCCCCGGGTGTTGCAGTGAATATCTGTGTGTGTGTCCGGGGTCCCCGGGTGTAGTCTAACGCAAACGTTATGAAGGGGTTCATTTAAACAGCAATCCTCCCATGATCACAAAACAACCAGCCTACACAAATGTAACCTTCTGCCACCCCTCTCTAGAAACAACCAAGTGATTCTTGATATTTAACACCTTCATGACTCAACATGTTAGCTACAAATGTCATGATTGTGTGATTTTTAACAACTATTATTTATATTGTGTTGCATCATCGCTTTGACAGTGGATTAATGAATGGTGTTTTTTTCTGATTACCTCAGCTTCTATTATGTGTTTAACACATTGGTCCTTCCCTAAAGCATGTTCTCCCCCCCCCCCCCCCTACAATGTGTACATCATACAAAGCTGAATGTTCTGCATTAAGCTAAGAGATATTGCTGTTCTTGTGATCAATATGCAGATAATTTGTTATATTGATACTTACCAACTACTGTACATTAAAACATATATAATGTTTTTATAACCTTTACACTTAATTGTAACCATTATATACTTCACTACAATTAGTTATGAGGACTTCTGATACATATATTTTATTGTTCACATTCCTTACTCAATTGTATAATTGCCACTTAATTTACAATGACAAAATACATTAATTTACTATGCCTGCAGGAGTATGAGCTGCTGACATTGGGATATCTTGTATCAGCAACCTGGTATGTGTCCCTAAGCACAGTTACTTTTGTTGTATGGCAACTTTACTCACTGCAATCTTGTCATATTTCATAGGTGGAACAAAAAGGTGTACAAACAGCGCTTATACAATCAACAGATGATATAACCTTAGATAGATTGTCCAAATGGTAGTCCTGGAGCTGCCTGTGGAGATTGTTCTGGTATCTTGCACCCAGACTTGAATTTGTAGAGAAAAGCAACCTCCTCTGGCGCTGAGGTGGGGACTTGAACTTTCTTCGTTTAGACTGTGACCTCAGGAAAAAGCAAAAGACAAAACATGCAGGAAGCCTGCAATGGTGTATTACCCAAGGGATAACAAAACATATATATAAGGAGCAATTTATTGAATTAAAATAAACATAAAATAGTCATAAAATGCAATGTTATACACATAAAATTAGGTTGAACAAGTGCCTTGCACTGACTGGTGATGTGGACAAGCTGCTTGCGCACTATCACAGTTACTTTTGTTGTATGGCAACTTTACACACTGCAATCTTGTCATATTTCATGCTTAATATAATTACAGTCATGTGGAAGTTCGATGAATTCATGAAAGTTCTACTACTGTATATAACATACAATCATTTTCTAGTGTATTTGTACATACAACGTACTGTATTAAAACATTATTCAGATTATTTATATGACTAATGTAAAGGGTCAGGAACATGAGCTGTCTGAACAATGGCACACCGATGCAAACAATATAATTACATTAGTACAAATTGTATTGTCATGTTCACAACAGTATTTTTTAAATGTCTCGTTAAATCAAAATGAGGATAATAATTTGTTTAATATATAAAAAATGTCTAGAATTGTGAAAAATATAACAATTGCTTAGACATACTGTATAACCTCAAATTATCATGTACAGTATACTGTATCTCATAGCACTAGTCCCAACGTTATGTAGCCAAGTGTCTATATCATGTTTACAGCATGTGTAAAGAGTATGTAAAAGGTGTAACTTTTTATGTGTTTGGATATTTCCATTCGCATGATCTTCTGTCTGTGGAATTGAGATGTCAACCTCTGTAAAATAGGTCGATACGTCATGTTACTTATAAATGTACACCGTTATGAAAACATTTCAGCTGCATACAAACAGACATCATACGTGTTTTTGTATTAAGAGTTGTCTAGTACACGTTACTAACGTTTGCATTTGTTTGTGTCCTAAACTTTTTACATTGCTGGAAGAACAGGTGAACCTTCCTCTGATTTTGTACTCCAGATTCCTGTGTGGTATTTGTATTGTGCCTGCTGTGTGGAGCATTGTGCAGGTTTTGCATCTTGTGTCCTGGCTTGTTCTTGTCAAATTTATGCAACTTTTCGGAACACTTAGCGGTGACCTAAACCGAGACTACAGTTTCATGAGTCACAACTGACCCAAGAGAACTCTATTCCCATGAGTGGTAAAGGCTATGTCTATGTAAAATATGAAAAGAAATAGAATAACAAAAGACAAATCTCTCACCAATCACCAAGTCACTCACAAATCACCAAATCTCTCCTCCTACCACCAAGCCCAGTCTGTCTCACCCTCACTCCCAAAAGCACCGACACACACTGAAGCACATGGCCACTTTATATAGGGGGTTGAATGAAAGGTCTCGCGGGAACGTCTGATTCCAAAATTTGCCATGTGCTTGGCTCATTTAATATAGTATTTAGACATTGTAAACTATTATATTTTATTTACAACGTCATGAGGAGGTTGACCAGTCATGATGAGTGTGGAAATCCATGCCCATACTGTATACATGGATTACCAGTGTTAAAAATAATGGCTTCATTGTAAAAAATCAAGATTTATCGAAATTTTGAAATATAAACATTTGTTAAAAATAATTTTGGTGGGCCCAATATTTGTGATTTTGGCAATCCATGCACATACTGTGGGTATTTTTAAACACAATGACAATGAATGTGTACAAAGTTTGGGGGGTAGGGGTACTTGCTCAAAGATGGATGTTTAGATCTCTCGGGCTGTAGCGGAAGCACTTAACCGATACAGTAACATAGCAATGATCTAATAAAATAATTATCTAAGAAAGTAATTAACAACACTAATATAGTGAAGGGGTTCACTCCTTCCATGGTCTCTCACACAGATACCCCCAGGAACATAAGGGGACACAAATGTAAAACCACGAACCTCGGGGGATACTATTTTAACACCTTAGTTGCCTTAGCGTGTATCTGCAAAAGTTATTAAGCGTTTTCTATATACATTTTGATCAAAGTGGCCAGGAGCAGGGGATCTACTGAGTTGAATGGCATTGATTTAAGTCTCAGGGACCCCTACTTTATGAGATACAGGCCGTGTAATGGGATGCTGTTATCCCCTGAAGGATTTAAATCCCACAGTCACGTGACACGGGAGATTTTAAAGCACAGGGGATACCGACACCATATATCTGTATCTCAGGAAGTAGGGGGTCCCAGAGGCTGAAACCAATGCGGTTCAGCTCAGGAGAACCCCTGCTCATGTACACTATTATCAAAATCAATATTTTTACCGCCGATCGCCTGTAAGAGCCGTGCAGCACTTAAAAGCTGCATTTTTTTCTATACGCTATCAAATTTATAGCATGATAGCACTGATACAAAAAACAAGTTGCACGACAGTGCATTTAAAAAAAAAATGGCCTTCACTTCTTAGTGAATACCACTTTTCACTTCATGTCTTATAGCACGATAAAAAAATGCATTGGGGCCGATTCACTAAGCTATGTTAACTAGCGCTAAAATGGGTTATATCGCTCGGCCGCAAAAGGCTGAAGCCATAAGCGCTATTCACTAAGGCTGCTCGGCGCATTTACGGCCGGCCTTGGCCAAAAGGGCCATAGCGCACAATCACCTTTTTCCCCCCCTGATATCGTGCTAAAAGTTATTCAGCATGATAACTGTTATAAACAAAGCAGCCTGTAAGAACTGCATGGAGACGCTGCGTCTCAATGCACGGTTCTTACAGGCGATCGTGCTGGCCAAATATAATTTTTAATAGTAGTATACATGAGCAGGGGACCTTCTGAGCTGAACCGCATTGGTTTCAGGTCCGAGGACCCCCTACGTCAGGAGATATAGGCCCTGTTATGGGGTGTCGGTATCCCCTGCAGAATTTGAATGTCCCGGTCACGTGACGCGGGAGTTTTAAAGTGCAGGGGATACCGGCACCCCATAACGGGGCCTGTAACTCCTGAAGTAGGGGGTCCTCGGACCTGAAACCAATGGGGTTCAGCTCAGGAGACCCCCTGCACATCTACACTAGTATTAAAAAAACAGATAACAATAAATAATAATTCATTACCATAGCGGCTATCCGCTAACCATTACCATCCACAAGTTTCTGTATCTTCTTTTTTCTAGTTGTAATCCATAGTGGGGGTCTTCTCCGTCTTCTTCTGTCTTCTTCTGTCTTCTTCCGGGGTCTTCTTATCTTCATATGCCATGCCCTGGTCTTCTTTCTTCATAGGAGGTCTTTCCTCCTCGGCATCTAGCCTGAAAATGAGACGACATAGGCTTTTAAAGGCTCGCAGTAGTGTGGTAGAGAGTCCAATGAGCTAAAACAATTCGAACCTTTAATCCAACGCGTTTCGAAACCTTACGGTCTCTTCATCAGGTACTAATGAATGGTTAATCCAAACATCATTAAAATACCCCACGCTTACATCTGACTGGCCCATCAATTAGATGTTTCATCCAATACAGAGGAAGCGGGGAGGAGTCAAATGGCTCCATGGGTAACAACAAAGATGGTTACTATAGGCAACAATCTTCATTGATGACATCCGAATTGGCGTTCTGTCTGGTGCAGGGGTAACATTAACCCCTGACATGCCTGTTTAATTTTGTTTTGATGTACGCACAATACTTACCCTTATTTGTTGGTTATTTTTAATATATCTTTTAATACACTATGAGCGTTGTGCGCTGTGTTTTTTGTGTATTTTGTCTGAACTTGTAGGGGGTGTTTTTGAGCCATCCCTGGTATCACAGCTGCAGACGCTCCGATTATACAGTGTCCGTGAGGTCACGTATTTTATCACTGAGTATCACTTCACGTTTATGTATTGTTTGTAGTTGCGCACCTATTTTCACTTCTGCCCCCCTGTCTTGCCTGCTCTGGAGCTCGCGTCCCCTCCCCCTTCCTACCTGGCAGCTGTGTCAAATGACGCTCCGTCAGGTCACGTGACCAGCAGCGTCATTTGACACCTGTAATGTCATGTCACGACCCTGTGGCATCATTTAAATCGTGGTAACTTTTATTGTTGCAGATGCCTCATACAATCCCCCGGCATTTCATTTAAATGCCTGGGGGAAGAGCGCAGGACCTCGGCAACTGCCCACACCCCCAAGACAAATCACCCGCCCCCCAGTTTGCGCACCCCTGATGTAAGTCATAAAAAAAGAGCAACAAAACCAGACATTGTCAAAATGTCTCCTGAAAACCTTCAACACATAGACACATTGCTGCAGCCAGCACATATCCAAATCCCTCTGTTTTAATTGACAACTCTTTTGGTATTTTGCTCACACCTTTGCTTTGAAGTAATTATTCATAACACTACTTTTTGATCCATTTTATAAATAGAACACTGGTACAAATTACATTTCAGTATTTTCTACTGGTGTTTTAAAGCTTGTATTGTTATGGTGCTTTACAGAACCTTATAACCTGGGGTTACTGTATGTACAGTATAGCAGCCATACAAAGTGTATTTAAACAAGTATGTTTCCTTGACATAGATTGTTAGGAAGGGGAGTTTACCCCAGGGTGGAGATTTTGGATGCACATGAAATGGAAAAATGGGACATACAGAAAATGTTATACTTTTCAATGCAATCTGTACTTCTGAAACTCCTCCTATGACAACACCCACAAGTCAAGTTGATGCACACAGGGCAATAGAGGGGAAAATTACCCGTACAAATTAACGCTTAAAAACCGATGATCAAAACGTCTCTCTTTTAAACATCAACTGACAGCAAAAAGATCCGTAATGACCCTTTTTGCATAGTCTCACTTGTGTCTCTTTTACATAACAAGGGAATACAATAAGTATATTGCCACAGTCAACAGTGATCATCTAAAACATGGCTGGCAGAATACGCAATTGCTGAAAAATAGTGAAGAAACGCACTCCATCATAAGTAAAGTCCAAAAATGTCAAACCACTTCGGGTGCTGCCAGGTTTGGTATGCCCAATCCACAAACTATGCCATAAACAAGGAAACACGTTAGCACGGAAACGTATGAACAATTATAATAAATATTTAATATTATTGGAGTCACCCAGCATTTTCTTATTTGTGCAATCCTCAATTGCCCTCTTGCCATGTGACCATACTACCCCATATGCTTCCTTGTGTTCCACTCCTACTCACAAAACTACCAAGACACAATTGTGGGTGTAAATGGCAGCAGCATTTTATTCATAATCGTTTGCATAAACTAAGAAGACGTTGCCACACCACGTATATGTAAAGTTCCAGTCAAACTTGTATACCAGGCACCATACCTGCTCAGTTGGCAAATCTAAATTCCACCACTGACATTTCTTCGTAACCAACAGTCCATGTGAGTACACGACCATGCCCCTGCTCTTCACCATAGAATATTAGCGCTGGTTCTTCCTCCATGAGAGAACAGCACCAAACTCTATAAAACAAGAGCGGGCAGACAGCACTACGTTGGTCTAGAATAGAGTACAAGCAAAACTTGTATGTAGATCGGGTGTACGGGAATAGTGGACTCACCCTTAAAAAGTCAGAAATCTAAGAGAAATAATGCATTCCAAGCGCTCCCTTGTCATAAATTAAAGCAGTCACTAGTGGGTTAAATAAGGTCATTATTTTTAATCAATCGCAAAGGAGCACTGAAATGGTCATATCACACAGTACAAAATAATATATATATAATTTACTGAGAGTTCCTATCCGTCAATGGAACAAATTCACAGATGCAGACAGTAAAAATCCTAAGTGCTTCACCTACTGTATTAAGCTGTATGTTGATACTAAATCATGAAAACGACATATACATAGAAGGTGTGGATAGGGAATAAAGTATATACAAATAAATCTATGCAAAAAAATATATACAATGAGGTGTAAGCTCTTGAGTTATTATACATTAATAATGAACAGATAGATACAAAAAAAATAGTTATGAAATAGTCTTAAAGACTATCATAAGTAGCCAAAACCCAAAAATAGTGCTAGGCAAAAGGAAAAATATGTTCTTCTAACAAACAAAGTGTGTGTGTATATATATATATATATATATATATATATATATATATATATATATATATATATATATATATATATATATATATATATATATATATATATAAAGATAACAGCAGGCACTTCAAAGGCTCCAAAGAAATAGGTGCTTGTTCAACAAAAATAACAGGAAACCAGGTGTCCCACCAAGGAGACAAAAAACAGCACTCAAGGTATATTGCAAAAGTGTATTTGAAAAAAAGCAGGCACATATAAATCCAACGTTTCGGTCCTGTATAGGACCTTCCTCAGGGGAGCCCCTGGGTGATATATATATATATATATATATATATATAGAGAGAGAGAGAGAGAGAGAGAGAGAGAGAGAGAGAGAGAGAGAGAGAGAGAGAGAGAGCAACTGTAAATATTCCTGTATGTTCATTTGCATGTCTTAGACAGGTCTGCAACCCTGTCTTTCACCATTATCACCCAGCACACAGCACTTCCACTGCAGCCATATAGTGAGTCACTGGCTCTAGATACTAGAAAGCTGGCAGAACATAGGTTCCAGCGTGCAGGAGGTTAAAGTCCTCTGTAGGAGCTGGCGGCACCTGGAACATTAAGCCAGCACTTGAAGAAACAGGAGTTTAAAAGTCAGGAAGTGGCCTGCTCACGAGGAGGTGATTTTCCCTAGCCAGGAGTGGGGACAGTTTTGATTTGGTTCCCCAGAATGCTAAGGAGAACGGTCTGCTGGGAGCAGCTGAGTCTCACACAAAGACAGAAGTTGGCCATGAGGGTACCGAAGCTGCGGGACACAGCCTGTTACAAGGAACTGGCATTCCAACCTTGCAGAGGGAATGAAGCTGTTTTAGGGTCCAAAGGGAATTACCGGGAGCCCTGGGAGGGATTCCCAGCAACTCAAAGATAGGAAGGGTCATTAAATAGCCTTGCTGGTGGCGGCTGGTTTGGGGGGTAAGTGCAGGATAATCTTGACAGATGCGTCTAGTTGGTACAGTAATGCCTAGTGGTGGCATTTTATTGACAGTGGGCAGGACTCATTGTGCAGTGGGTACCTGGGACTTATTCTTGCAGTGGATAATGAGTTAACTGAGTGGCTGGGGCTGTGCATGGCCTGGCTTGGGGGGGTTTGTGGGCCATGGTTGAACACCATTGACCTTACTGTTGACCAGTTTGGCAGGTTTTTGGCACTTACATTTTCCGGTAATAGTATTTTAATAAAAGCTGCGGCCTTTGAACTTCCAGACACTTTGTTGTGTTTGAGGGGTGGGGGGCAAGGGGGGGTTGGGGAGGGGGGAGTTTCATTGAAGACTGTGACGTCATGACAATATATGTAGCCATCACATCCCCTAATTATATGAAGGGATTTCACACTAGGATTTTGAACTCCCTGAAATTATCTTTACCAGGCACATGAAATATAAACACATCTTGCCCTTACAAATACTGTATGTACACAGTGGCTGCCAGCTATGAACCCTCCAGGCAGGCTATAATAATTAGTACCCCGTATGGCTTGCTTGGTTACGTTAATAGCCATATCTTTACTTACATACATAACCCCATTAAAATCCCTGTGCAAGGTAAGAGGTGGCCCACCTTTATATCCCACTAAAACCCCCATCACCGAACATCAGACCAAACTTTACCCTATCTACACAGGTTATGGTGCCCCTGCAGCTAAAGGCCCAAAGTCTCACTGGAAAAGTATAATTTCCCACATGATCCCTGATGTACTGAATAGTAGTTGTTCTCCTGCTACTTCATCTGAACATTATATTCAACAGGATTATGGCTCTCTCTAATCTTGCAATAATGCTTATTGCTATAATTGTCATGCATTTTTACCCAGCACACAAACTAATTTCTGTTTACTTTTACCACCTGAAACCCCACGCTGGTTATTTATTTATAACAAAATTTATATAGCACCCTTATCCAGGGCCCTGTACGTTAGTAAAACAATGGTGGAGTTAGATATGGAACATTTCATGTGATGGGCATAGAGTAGCTCTTAAGCTATCTTTGTAGTGGGCAGGGGTGGGAACATTATGGACAGGCTATGGGTTAGGTGCCTTGAGAGCTTCCTTAGTGGATGGGCAGGGGTTGGGTTCAGGTCTCTGGATTTAGTCTCAGTGGCAAAATGATGGGTCTGACAGTGATGACAGTGGAGATGACTGTATAGGTAAGGTGGTTGATTTTTGAGGGTTTTGGAGAGACTTTAGGATGGTTTAGGAAAGGGGTGAGGTAGTGGAGATCATGGGTTTTTGAGAGGGTGGGCAGAGAGGGGGGATCGATAGGAGGTTATCAGGATTATGTAATGTGATGGAGAGCAGAGTTTTCAGTTGGTACCTGAAAGTAGTTAGGGAGGGGGAAGATTGGATGTGGTGGGGGAGCTTGTTCCAGTGGAAGGGGGAAAGTAAGGCAAATAATCGGAATTGAAAGGAGGCACAGGGAGCTTGGGAAATGAGGGTTATGGTAGTCAGGGAGCAAAGAGGGCGGGAAGGGGTGTAGCGAGTTATTAGTGCTGAAAGGTAATGGGGGGAAGGCAAAAACATGGAGCTATATGTAGACCTGGGTGAGGAATGTGAAGAGAAAACATTGTTGCGTGTGTAGCCAGTGGAGTTGGGAGGGGAGAGGGGTGGTGTGGGCAGAGTGGGGGAGTTTGAGAAGTGTACGGCATGCAGCATTTTGGATTTGTTAGAGAAGTATGGAGTAGAAGGGGAGACCAAGGAGAAGGGAGTTTCAGTAGTAAAGATGGGTGAAGATGAGGGAATGCATGGGAAGTTTGGCTGAGGAGAGGGAAATGAGTGAACACATTTTTCTATGGAGAAGAGGAAGGAGGTGTCCAAGGTGACTCCGTGGTTGCAAGCAGAAGGGGAGGGGAAGATGGTGGGATCAGGGAGGATGGGAGGGAGGAGGAAGCTGGAAAGTAAAGGACTTCAGTCTTAGATGGGATAATTTGTAGGAAGTGGGAGAACATCCAGGTGGAAATGGCAGAAAGGTAGGCAGAGATAAAGGGGGAATGTTTGTGTGAGAATAGGGGGAAGGAGAAGTAGATTTGGATGTTGATTGCAAAAACATGTATTTTCTCAACCCAGGGGGAGCATGTAGGGAAAAAACAACAAAGAAAAAACACACTAAGTGCAGACAATAATGTTCAGGTGTGAGATATTGTGATGCTTGGCCCCTATGTGCTGCCTACTCACAGAATGTCAGTAGGATAAGTACCGTGGCGGGATATGTAGAGTCTGGTGGGTCTCTCTGGACATGAACAGGAAGCAGCTGGGACTGGGATGTCAGTAGCAGATGTACATGGAAAGATAAAGACAGACCTCCATGGTGCAGATCAATGGTATACAGATAAACTTTATGTAATAATAAAAATGTGCACTCACAATGTTTAAAATAAATACAGGCGTTTTGTCACTATATAAGTGATAGGAAGGTAAGGGTGGTTGCCGCAGCTCACCGCACCGCCGATGTCCCGGATAGGTTTTTCTCCAGGCTCCCTGTGGCTTCCTCTACACCATACAGTGTGGGGATCTCCTCCAGCGGTGTCTCCGGCACGACGCGTCACTTCCGGTGGGCACGATCAGCTCCGTCGCGTCACTTCCGGTTCGGCAGTAAATTGACAGCTCGCGGGCACCAATCCTCTCACCTCCTGGGCGGGTCCACTCTACGCGTTTCGCCAATGAAATGGCTGGCTTCGTCAGGAGTCATGGACATTGAATCCATGGGAGGAGATTAGGTCAAAGAGGGGGACAGTGTTGAGGGAAAAGAGGAGAGGACCAAGCCCACTCGGAGTCTGGTAGGTGGACAGGATGAATTGTTTAAGGTGATGGAGTAGAAGCGGTGGGAGAGGTAGAATGATAGCCATGAGAGTGCGGTGTAAGTGACTTCAAAGGTTGACGATGGTGGAGGTGGAGCGAGGTTATTAAATAGTGTCAAAGGCTGAAGAGAGGGGAGGAGGATGAGGATGGAGTGAGTTTGAAGTGGCGAACTTGGGAGAGAAAGTTGTGGATGGTAAGGAGGGCATAGTCTGATGGACAGAATTCATACTGGACAATGGGAAAGAGGGAATGGGTGTGGATGATGGTGGAGAGTTTGTTATGAACAATGTGCTTGAGCAGTTTGGAGAAGTTTGGCAGAAGTGAGATAGGGCTGGGGAGGAAGGGAGGGCAGGGTCGAGTGATGTTTTTTTGAAGAGAGGGATGACCACAGCAGTTTTGAAGGAGTCTGGGTATTGTCCGCTGGGTAGGGAGTGGTTGAAGGAGGAGAGATATGGGAGGAGGAGTGGGAAAAGAGGAGGGAGGAGGAAGTGGGGAATGGGGTCTGAAGGGGATGTGGTGGGATGGGAGTATTTGATGATTGAGAGGAGATCATTGTGAGGGGTTGGGCAGGAGGGGAAGAAGTTGGCAGGGGTGGTGATGGATAGGGCCACAGTGGGAAAGGTAGCACGGATGTTGTTCATATTTTCTCAGAAGTAGGAGGCAAGGGCAATGGCTGAAAGGAGGAGGTGGGCTTAGGTGAGAGAGATGGGGAGGGTTGTAGTAGATTGTTTAGGGTGGACAACAGTTGGCATGGATGAGGTGATAGTGATGTGAATAAGGGTGTTATAGTATATTTAGTTTTGTGATTTTAAAGTTGAGGTGTAATGCCAGTCAATATAGTCCCTCAAATCTGTGCACCTCTTCCATCTAGAGCTTTAATAAATGCTTGTCACTTAGACCTGAGTTCCCCAGTAGAAATTTAGTTTTAATTGGCATATATTAAGCTCCAGTTCTGTATGTGCTATACAAATTAGTATTTGTATTTCTGTTTAGAATCTGTTTGTGGCAATCTGCTACTTAAGTAATGTATTGTTACATTTTCTGTTATTGGTGATGTCGTTTTTATTACATGCATTATTACATACGTAAGAATTCTGGACCACATGATTTTATGAAGCATATAGATAAATCTGTTTATAATCTGCAACCATACAGCAATAATGAAAATCATATATAATGTATGGATTTACAGTACATGCATACTTACTGTAGATCCTTAATAGCAATGTATTAAGTTGAATCTGCTAACATATTTATGTGTTGTTTACCTTCCTTAATATTTTACAGATTTAAAATTAGATTGTTTAGTCCAGACTTCTACAAGTCATTTGCCTATTTCCCTACAAATTCTGACTTTATCAGTGAGGGAAATGCAAAAGTCCCTTTAAAATATGGGGTTACTTCCCTGCACCAGGGCAGTGAGTCGCATACAGGAGAGCTCCGCTGGTTCCCCTAGGAGAGGGGTCTGCTATCTCTCAAGGAAGAAGAGTCATTTTATAAAAAAATGTCTTTCTACAAAATATTCCAAGAGCCGTAAGACATGCATGAATATTATTACACCCCCACAAACACATACATATACTGTACACACACTAATAGATATATACTGTATAAGCGTATGTGGGGGAATAAAATGCATGTCACAATTATAAGTATCTTGTTGCCACCGAGCCCGACGTCTCCCCAGCTGCAGGATAGTGAGGAGGGAGTCAGCAGTTGGGGGTCGGCAACCTGCAGAGAGCCGCAAGTAGTAGCGGAAAGAGCCACAGGTTGCTGACCATTACCCTAGGTGATATTGCAGTATCAGCTACAAATCGTCAAGATTTTTATCCCAATCGACACCACGCAACAGTACGCAGAGTGCACGCCAGTTTATGGAGAAAGACTTCTCTCAAAATCATTATGGCTCCAAACCAGCAACGGCTGGACGAGGGGCAGCGGTGGAAAAAGGCTCCCAATAAGGTAGGCGGCTACAAGGCATCAGACAAGGAATGCGAAGGTAACAGATCAGAAATGAACCCACAGATACAATCGATGGACTATGACATAATTGCCAAGATACTGTAGTCACTAGAGAATTTATTTCAATACAAGAACATAACGGATAAAATCCAGATATCAATAGATGAATTAATTTAAAAAATGAACTTACTGCTCATACATCAGGGTGGAGGAAACTGAGGCCAGGATATGTACAGTTGAGGACGAACTAGTTGACATTTAACAACCCATAGGATGAACTGCAAAAGAAAAACGGCTTGGGAAGAAAAATTTGGATGACCTAGAGAACCGCCCTAGGCAAAAAACATGAGAATTATAAGGGTCCCATCAGTGGAGTAACTAGGTGTTTTTGCACACAGGGCAAGTTCTTCCAACTGCGCTCCCCTCCCCCACACACATGCACAGTACACAGCGACACAGCACACTGACAGATATTTGCACAGACAGCACACTTGCACACATAGCACACTTGCACACACAGCGCAGATTGCTTACTTGCACACACAGCATACACACAGCACACTTGCACACACAGCAAAGACAGCATACTTGCACACACAGCACATACAGCATACCTGTACTTGCACACATAGCACATACTGTACAGCACAGACAGCATACTTACACAGCATACAGCCCAAAGCCATTCTTCCTTCCTCCCCCTGACATCATGGAGAAGAGGAGTGGGCAGAGTCCTGCAGAGTCCTTACTTACACCCCCAACCTCTGCCACATTTCCCTCCTCACTGCAGCCGATTACAGTGCCTGATCCACGGTAGTGATGCTGGGTCAGGCACTGTGACTGGCTCCAGTGCTGACTGAGCGGTCAATCAGCGCAGCAACACAGGTGCCAGAGGGGATTTCTGCTCCACCATCAGGCAACTCCCCTGTTTGCCCCCCCCCCCCCTCCCCCAGTTCTGCGTCTGGCTCCCAGAAACCTTAAAGCAGAATCAACTAATGGAATTCTGTGATAAATGGCTACGAGAAAATCTGGGTCTATCCTCTGATGTCTGCCTGATGAAAATGGAAAGAATACATTGGGTGGTACTGGTGAGACAATATCAAAACAACAAACCTAGACCCATAATAGCAAAGATATTACATTTTAATGACAAATTGAAACTAGAGCATTCAAGAAGTCTGATCAGGTGCTCTTTGAAGGGAAGAGGATTATGTTATTCCAGGACTATTCAGTCACAGTTTCCCAGATGAGAAAGCAGTTTTACAGGGTGTGCACAACCCTATTCAGACTAAAAAGGAAGTTTGTTTTAACATACCCTTCAACTTGACATTTTTTTCAGACACAGCCATTAAGTATTTCAAATCCCATGGGTTTGTTGAACAATTTGTGTCAAAGACAGAAGAAGGAGCAGAGGAACGCAGGGGGCAATGTGACCCAGCTTTAAGAAGGACATCATTGAGAGCATATCATGCACTAGAGACTGGCCAATGGAAAAAGACTGAGACTATTGAAGTTTAAAGATTCTAACCAGTGCAGAGAGGGAGGCTGATGAGTACACCTAGCGTATCCTCTCCTTTTTGAGTTTTCTTTTTTCCCCTCTCTTTTTTCTTGTCTTTTTATTTTTCCGTTCTCTCTATATAGCAATGTGTGACCATTACAGATTACATTACACTCAATGTCTTGTTGACATGCTGCGAAAAAGTCAAGACCATCACATTGTGCAATATTATTTCCTTTTCTTTCTACATGTACAGTATAGACATTGTTGTTTTGTACATGAATCAAATAGAGATATTAATTCTCCTAAGGTTTTAAGGGATGCACAGTAATAAAGACAGGACATTTTAAATGTTTTTTTTGATTGCACAATATACGATATGAGTGGACAATTGTTCTAATACTGTACTTGGTGACACATAATGAGCAGGGTAGGATCACCGGAACATGCTCTTCTTTTCCCCTCTCAGGGCATGCTGGGGGGAGAATAAGAGAGAAAGTTGTATGCCAGATACCAATGACACATAGACAAAAGGGTCAAATAACTATAATACACTTGCAATAGGTAACTAGTCATCAGGAGAAGCCACACAGTTATGGGTGTTTGATATGTGGGAGAAAGCTGATGCACTTGAGCTGATTGTATCTTTTCTTTTACTTGAGTGATAAAGAGAGTTCCACTAAATTAATTTAGGATATACTGTACTATATAGTACATACAAAACTGTGCATAAATAAATAAAATCACAAATTTGTATTACAGTATATATCCCCCACCCAAATAGGAGATGCAGATAAATAGCATGGGACACAAAGTAAGAGGAGCAGGTGACAGTTGTGAGTCACACTTTTTATTCCTTTGGAAAAAAAGAGAAGTCCACAATTGACAGGTTTTATAGTTTCATAGTTTTCACTGTTATAGTTAAGAGTTTTTTTATGTTGGGTTCTACCGTAATTGTGATATTAATATTTAACCCTCCTTGCCTGGCTCTTAAAGAGTATAAATCAGTTTACTATGTACATGGCATTGCTCAGTCTCTCATACCAGGGTGCTGGATCAGCGCAGATTGGGTGTGAATATAAAGATAGAATAATGAAGGGCGCCAGGAACTTTTATAGTACAAACAAGAGCTTTATTGACTGCTGTCCACAATGCTCCTCACACACTGACATCATCCATAATAGACACTTCTTGTATCTTCACAGTGTTTGTACTATTTAATCTCCCCTGGTTATCCCCCCTACTTAATGCTTCAGGGAAGTATTTAAGCTTGTTGCGGTTACTGTCATCTTAAGTGGTCATCTTTAGCATTCGTCCGTAACTCTCTGTATCAATTTGGCCCAAACTGTGGTTACCCTTACTATTATGAACCGTAGGATCATTGTCTCAGTGCAGGGTACTGTATGCCACTCTGTTTCTAATGTAACAATGGGCCTCCTAGCATGGGCGATCCAACTAGGTCCCAAGGCTTCTATTTGGATAGGCTTCCTCTGTGTGAGCCTGTAAACTCCAGTAGTTTCATGGCTATGGATGTTCAATGGATGGGACACTTTTCCTAACTATAAAATAACAAAGAGGACAGGGCAGTATCACTATACATTACCTATACACAAACATACTTACATTACCAATAGTTAGGCCCCTCCATCTGTCACTCCCAAAGACCCTAGAACCTTCAGGTCAGTCTTATATACCCCGATGGTGACATCGCTGATCGCCAGACATAAAGTGGGCCTGGCTTCTTTCCTGCCATGTCACTCCTTACCATGTGATGGTTGAGAGGTGTTACCCTGTGTGAACCCACACAGTTAACCCATTAGGTCCATGAACCCCTTAACTCAGATGTTCCAAATGGGGGGCAACAACTAAAGTGTTGTATTAGGAAAGGGAGGGGATGCTGAAAGTCCACACCAAGGTATGCAAGATTAAAAAATGTATATATTTTACGCATAATAACATGAAACATGAAGGGGTTAAATAACCCCATTAAATGAAAGAAAGTATTAAATTACTTAAAGAAAGTGAAAACTGACATGGCAATATATACAAGAACCCCACCAGAACTGAAGAGATCTTAAAATTACAGAGACACTTGGTGGAACATAGTCTATTCTCACCAGCTACTGTATAGAAAAAAAGGCAACAGTAGCAATTTTAATAAATAAACATTTACCTGTTCAGGTGTTAACTTTCACAGGAGATAAGGACGGAAGATTCATAACTGCTGAAATAAACGTAATGGGTAAGCATTACTTACTGGGAAACATGTGGGCCATATTATCATAAAGTGGAATACTTTCAAAATATAGCAATAAGTAGGAAACAGCAGGCACTCAAAAAAAGTTTGATGAAAGATGTATTTATTGGTTTATAATATCATTCCGACGCATTTCACTCCTAACTGGGACCCTCTCCAGGGCTTACCAAATAGGGCCACTTGGTGTTCTTTAAATAACCCCAGCGGCAGCCTCCCCTTCATGTTGAAGGAAATCATCCCTGTGTTGACGTAATCAAGTCAGCGTTCTAATGTCGGCAACGTCATTGTGTCAGGTCATTATTCCTAAGGATATCATCGAGTGGATGGATGTTCACTGTCCTCAATTGCCATGGAGCTTACAATAAATAAAATGAGAGCAAGACGCAATAACCATGTATTCACTTGTATATCACTAGTAATAGCATACAGTACATGGTGGACAAACGAAAAAATAAAAAGGAAAGAAATATCAAACAACAGGAGAGGAAAAAAAAAGATATCACAATAATATACATGTGTATATATATATATATATATATATATATATATATATATATATATATACTGTATATATATATATATGTAGAGGTATCGGTACCGTGTTAGCTGAACTTTAATAATCAAAAATGAATAGACGATACCGTTCTGTGGCTAATGAAATGCTTTTATTTGTGCGAGCTTTCGAGATACATACATATATATAAAATCAGAAACAGGGCACGCACAAAACCAAATAAAAAATAAGGGTAAAGGGAGGGTGCATACTGTGAAATGCGTTTCGGTCCCCACTGGCTCTTGAGAAAAGTCCCAGTGGGGCCTGAAACGTTGAGTCAATAAATTTCACTTTTTTGCATATAGGAGTGCCTGTCCCTTTTTCCCTTTTATATATATATATATATATATATATCATAGTGTCAGAGAGAATGTAAAGATGAAATAAGTCTTGTTCCTTGTAGATGTGAGCAATCCTCTAACAACCCTATATGAAGACATATAAAGAAAAACGTGTAAATAAAAGAAAAAAATTAAAATTAGAAATACGATAAAAATTAATTAAAAAATTAAAAGCATCATTTAACATTGATCCAAAAAGCCATTTAAACTGAGCAAATCGTTCAAACCGTGAGGTGTCACAGTGTTCAATTTAAAGACTCTTTCCTTAACAATAAGGTGCCTCCATTTTTAACTCCTATAGATATAGCTACTTGTTCTATCTCCATTAATCTGAGTTGTGATACAATATGTAAATAATTATTGTAATGTTGTATTAATATAGTAGATTCTGTACCTCTTTTAATCATGTTCTTGTCTTCTATAATATATGTTTTTAATTCCCTGGTGATTTTACCCACATAAATAAATCCAGAAGGACATATAATCACATACATCACATAAGTCGAGGTACTGTAGAGACTATGGGCCTTATTCAGAAAGCCTCGATAAGGCCCTTATCGAGCACTTATCGACCAAAATGGCTACTGGTATTCAGATAGCCTCGATAAGTGCTCGATAACGGCCTGTATCGACGCAAAATTTTATCTCCGTCCGAAATTCGCTGACTGAGCAGCGATCAGGCCCTTATCGACCATTTTCGGAGGGTTGATAAACTCCCACTATTCAGAGACTCGCGAGTCGGGTGTCGCAGCCCATCGCAGGCCTAAAAAAGGATTTTCTCCCCAAATCCAATTCCCCACAATATTGTTGGACAATTGGTGGGGAAATGCCTCGATGTGCTGCGATGGGTCGGGACTTAGAAGAAATCAGGCCCCTTTCCTGCCTCGGGTTGATGCCGGGGGTCTCCGGAGCTGATAGCCATTAATAGCAGCTCCGGACCCCCCTGGCATGCATCCGAGGCAGGAAACATGCATGTACAGCAACTTCATTACCTTAGCGGCTAACCGCTAAGGCAATGAAGGGGTTAAACACCCGTGCCAGGCTTACTGTAATAAACATACAGTACAATGCAATACTGTTGCTATCGGGGGTGGATGAAGGGGGAATTTGGCCCTTAGTGGCTGTTTAGGCATTGCGGGGGGGTTGCGGGGGGAGTTAACCCCTTCATTACCTTAGCGGTTAATACCGCTAAGGTAATAAAGGTGTTAACCCAACCGCTACCCCCCGCAAGGTCTAAACACCCATCCTTAGGGCTAATACCCCCTTCACTCACCCGTGAGGCCTAAGCACCCACCCCAGACTGACTATACCCACCCTATACCCATTGAGTAGTATAGTGGTACATCATACCCATAAAATAATAATATGGGCATGATAAGCCTCTATAGCACTCAATGAGCACCCTAATAAAAATACAGTAATACACAAGACACACAGTAATAAAACCTAACTATACTCCCAAAAAACACACTTCACTAAATAAAATCAGTAGCCAGCTAATCCAATCAATAGAAGCAATTACAACATCAACAATGAATTAATTAAACCATTACCCAATCAAACCAATTAATCCTTAAAGCAACTCAAAATGAATAGTAACACTAACCAATGTAAACAATGAATTAATCCTACATTAATTAATGTAACCATTAAAAGACAAATAAATACATTAAAATTATCTCTGAAGTATCCATAAAACACATTAGCTAACATAATATAACTTTAAGTACAAGCGAACACCAATCGCAAACCTTTTAATACATTAACCATAAACAATCACATCCACATCAATAACAAGCGAGAAATGCCCCCCAAATATTGGCATAATAATGTATTAATCTGTACCCGAAAGAGGTACAGATTAATATATTATCAGTCAATGTGCCTCCCCCGAAAAATCAAAAAACACACCCAAAAAATAGACATGTAAAAAGAGACATTTACAAACATAGAATATCTTACTTACCATTAGAAGCGGTGGCCCTCCTACTCCCGGGGTAACAGGAAGCTCACGTACCTTGAAGGCCTCCAACAGCATCCGATGCCATCATCCATCAGGATCCGGCTCAGGTACCACAAACTTCTTTTTTCTTTCTTTACTCACCGTCTTCTATCTTCATCTGTAACCATTTCTTGCTGTTCTTTATCTTCTTTCTTCATCTGTCAATCCATAAAACCCCATGTTAAATCCCAGCCGATGCTGTCTCGTCGGCTTCTTGGGCTCAAATGAGGCGTCACGGCCTTAAATATGGCTTGTGACGTCACATTTACCCTCACAATGGTTAACAGCCACCTAATTGGCTGTTAAAACCATGTGCAGACTAAATTTTTTTTTTGTTGCTGTGACGTCACTTAAAGAGAATGATGCCAGCCAATCAGAATGGCTGTGCTTCATTTACCTTTAACATGACGTCAGTAAATCCAAGATGGCCACTGTGTCACAAGGTATTTTAGCCAATCAGATCGTGGGAACCAATTCCACACGCTGATTGGCTGAAATACCTTGTGACACAGTGGCCATTTTGGATTTACTGACGTCATGTTAAAGATAAATGAAGCACAGCCATTCTGATTGGCTGGCATCATTCCCTTTAAGTGACGTCACAGCAAAAAAAAAAATTTAGTCTGCACATGGTTTTAACAGCCAATCAGGTGGCTGTTAACCATTGTGAGGGTAAATGTGACGTCACAAGCCATATTTAAGGCCGTGACGCCTCATTTGAGCCCAAGAAGCCGACGAGACAGCATCGGCTGGGATTTAACATGGGGTTTTATGGATTGACAGATGTAGAAAGAAGATAAAGAACAACAAGAAATGGTTACAGATGAAGATAGAAGACGGTGAGTAAAGAAAGAAAAAAGAAGTTTGGGGTACCTGAGCCGGATCCTGATGGATGATGGCATCGGATGCTGTTGGAGGCCTTCAAGGTACGTGAGCTTCCTGTTACCCCGGGAGTCGGAGGGCCACCGCTTCTAATGGTAAGTAAGATATTCTATGTTTGTAAATGTCTCTTTTTACAGGTCTATTATTTGGGTGTGTTTTTTGATTTTTTGGGGGAGGCACATTGACTGATAATATATTAATCTGTACCTCTTTCGGGTACAGATTAATACATTATTATGCCAATATTTGGGGGTAATTTCTCGCTTGTTATTGATGTGGATGTGATTGTTTGTTTATGGTTAATGTATTAAAAGGTTTGCGATTGGTGTTCGCTTGTACAGTACTTAAAGTTATATTATGTTAGCTAATGTGTTTTATGGATACTTCAGAGATAGTTTTAATGTATTTATTTGTCTTTTAATGGTTACATTAATTAATGTAGGATTAATTCATTGTTTACATTGGTTAGTGTTACTATTCATTTTGAGTTGCTTTAAGGATTAATTGGTTTGATTGGGTAATGGTTTAATTAATTCATTGTTGATGTTGTAATTGCTTCTATTGATTGGATTAGCTGGCTACTGATTTTATTTAGTGAAGTGTGTTTTTTGGGAGTATAGTTAGGTTTTATTACTGTGTGTCTTGTGTATTACTGTATTTTTATTAGGGTGCTCATTGAGTGCTATAGAGGCTTATCATGCCCATATTATTATTATATGGGTATGATGTACCACTATACTACTCGATGGGTATAGTCATTCTGGGGTGGGTGCTTAGGCCTCACGGGTCAGGGTGGGTTAACCCGTTAATAACTATAGCGGTAACCGCTAAGGTGATTAAGGGGTTAGGGGCCATTAGAATGTATTTTTTTTCAATATATGCTTTCTGGCAACGAAGGACAGAGGGACCTGCTGTTGTGGGAAGTATAACTGTATTTATTTATTTTATTTATGTATGCGACTGCAGTGTTTAATAATGGGCAAATAATATATTATCCATATCTGGATAATAGTTAATTTGCCCATTACTGTACTGTATGGATTTGGGCAGAGGGGTGGGGGGGGGCGGGTGGTTTGGCGTGTATTGATGTGTTTTTACATATTAATTTTAATATATATTTCTTTACTAGTGTAGAGGTGCAGGGGGTCTCCGGAGCTGAACCACGTTGGTTTTATGTCCGGGGACCCCCTGCTTCCCGAGATACAGGCCTCTTTATGGGGTGCCGGTATCCCTCTGCATTGAAATGTCCCGCGTCACGTGACCGGGACATTTCCTTGCATAGGAGATACCGGCACCCCATAAAGAGGCCTGTATCTCGGGAAGCAGGGGGTCCCCGGACATAAAACCAACGTGGTTCAGCTCCGGAGACCCCCTGCACCTCTACACTATTAAAGGAATGTATATTTAAATAAATACATTTCGGGCGACATTTCAGCTGGGAGAGGCGGCTCTCTCAGAGCCGCTCTCTCTGCAGCAGAAATGAATCGCTGTTTTTTGCCTTTTCAGAGGCTCGAGGCTCTCGCTGGCAGCAACTCGCCAGTTGTGGGCATTCTGCTATCACAGGTATTCGAGCCTTTCTGAATACCGTGATAGCAACGCCCAAAAAACATTCATTTTAAATTCCCTGGCGAATTTTGTTATAATGTTCTCTGAATAAGGCCCTATATGCTGACTTATGTGAATTTTATTGCCATGATGAGGATGTTAGAAATTGCCAAGTAGTCATGTTATTATATACTGAACATCCAGGCTTTTTTTTTTAAGTACATT
Source organism: Ascaphus truei (assembly GCF_040206685.1). Lineage (NCBI taxonomy): Eukaryota > Metazoa > Chordata > Amphibia > Anura > Ascaphidae > Ascaphus > Ascaphus truei. The sequence goes on from NC_134483.1 coordinate 171,751,244, forward strand.
GTTTAGTATAATGCTTCGGGTTATCAGCCCATACTAAATAGTGAGAAATATTGCAACCTCTTTTACAGGCCATCATACGTGGTTTCTCACACCAGTTTCCAAAAATTGGATTATCAGTCAAAAAAGGCACTGTTGTTTTTTTTTTTTTTGATGAATAAATACTTTCAAATATAACATCCCAAATATTAAGTCATAAGAGCAGAAACTTAATATTAGGGGGGAGGGGGGCTGGAACAGCATACAGGACCCTTCCTTGAATGGATCAGGTACAACCATTCTACTCCCATTCTACTCCCAGAACTACAAATCAAAAATATGCCATTATAAAATAATCACTGGGGATTATTGGCGGTTGGAGGACTCTTAACCCCTCAAAAGAACTTTACATTTTATTTTAAAGTATTGTAGACGATACTTTTTTCTAGGATTGATTCTTTTTTGGTTAATGAGTACCTATTAAGCAATAGGCAGGTATAGGGAGATAGTCATTTCAGGATACGCACCAGTACGTCTGGACTTAAAAGTGTTCTACGCCAGACGGGTCCAACACTTGGAAATTCCCAATTACAGTACGTTGCTAATAATGAGAACTTTATAAACTATGTAACAGCTTCTTGGATAGACAAATGAATTGAACAGATCAAACCCAATATTATTCTGGAAAACCGCCAAGGTGGTAATGAGGGGACACATTGCCTGTGTAAACAGGCTATAAAAAAAACAGCAATCAGGAATGTAGCAAGGCTAGCAGAGAACTAAGCCATACATATAAAAAATCAAATTGGAACCATCATCTGGAAATAAGAAAACATACTGGCATAAAAAAAGCAGCATTCAATGTATGGCTAGAGAAAAAACAAATTAGCAAAAAAAAATCTTTAAAAGAAGCCCAATTCTTCAGGTACGGAAATAAAATAGGGAGATTACTGGGGAATCTAATGAGGAACTTTAAAGCTCTAACCCTATAACCCGAATACTAGATAACACAGAGATACCGTAACTACAGACCCAGAGAGAATCAATAAGGGTTTCATGGATTACTATAGAGAACTATACAAAAAGGTGCCATAGATAAATCAGAATGAGACTAATTCTTCAGTCACTTACTGTACATCTGCCAAGGATTAAACAGGAACTTCTTAACTCCTTAATTACAATTAAAAAATTATGTAAATAATAGAAATCATTAGCAACTCTCCCCCCTCTCTCTTTAGCACTTTTAGTGTGAGCAAGATGCAATATTTTGTGAGGCTGTTATATCGTATTCAAACATTGCCCGTGCTACTGCAACACTCTGATATACACGAAATACATAAAGCGATGCTAAGGTTTTTATGGAATAAAAAAAAAGTAGAATAGCAATTGGAATATTACCAAAGGAAATGTGAGTTATCAATGCATCAGGCATTAGAAATTACAACTCTGCCTGCCTAGAGAGACATGTGTGCAAGGCTGCCAACTGATATCTTGGGCCCAGGACAAATTAAAAGAGCTGCCCTCCCCCCCTCCCCTCTACTCGACCCGTTAACCCACACTGCGAGTCCGGTAGGGAGGGAGAATTAGATAAGGGCTCCGATGGGGTAGTTATGGACCTCGGGGCCTTTATTCCCAGCCAGACCATGATTATCGTAATGTTATTTAATTGAATTCCCTATAAAGACAAATACATGTTAAAGTAAAAATCGGTACCCTATTATATTCTTTTGGTATGGCACGTAGCACTTTCTATTAAAATAGTTATGTGTCAAACCAAGATATATACTGTATTATAAATAATATAACATTAATAAACACACGTTTTACATATTTGGAATTTGGTAGTGCATTTTTCTTAATGCACCTGTAAGCATTGTAGAATTTAATGTGTCTCTGCGCTATTTTCATACATGTGTAATGGTGTTTCCCCCATCCTCTGGGAGATCCCCCTGTTACCAGGTGTAGGGTACATGCTACTTGTTGGCTCACAAGTGGCTGAGTGGTCCACTGATGGTTGTGGGGACTGCAGGAAAGGCTTCTGGGGTATATATCCGACATTTACGCCCTGGTACACAGCATCTCCATCTTCCGTAAGCTCCAGATGTACAGTATGGAGGTGATCTCCTATGGTAGAAATGGTTACCTCTCCCCCCAGTAAGATCACACACCAGGCAGGAGGTATATTCAACTGGAACCGGCTTTATTCTTCTGCAACCACATCAGTATCCAGGCAGTCCCACCCAATACAGTCACTGATTTGTCTCCAAACTTGGGATGGTCCCTGGACTTCCACTATGGGTCAAGGTCCCCCGCAGCAGTCCCTGCTCTTCCTCAACCCTCTAGCAGGACCAGGGGAAAAGGTAATTACTCACAATCCCCTTTAGGGAAGAGGATCATGGCCTGCCAGTGCACAGCAGCCCTGCTGATACCTTGTCTCTCAACGGTAGAGACACTAATGAATTTGGGGTTGCAACTCCCTTAAGTAAAGTAGGGGGAAGGTACTAGGTCTGAACCCATGATTGGGCAGAACACAGACTAGGTCCCACCTCCTCCCTTGTCACTCAAGGAAGCTGCCTGTGTGGGGAAAACCCATAATTGGTTCCTTCCCTGCCTGTTCTTACCAGGACTTGCATGCCAGAGAGGGCAGACTAGTAGCCACACCAGACATGGCTACACATATAAATGCATTTATCGTTACAATACTGAACTTGGTGACAGACGCTGTTTTTGCATAGCATTAGTTTTGTGGATACCCTTTAAACTCAGGGGAAAAAACTCTTCACTAGTTAGGTAACGTCACGTTATTTGTCCTGATTTAACTGAGCTTAGTGTATCTGGGCCTCAATCCCATGCTTTCCACTTCTCTAGCCACATCTGATCTATCATTTGTTTCCCCTTAAATACAATCCTTTCTGCATTCGGAACCGCAGTCATGCTGCCCTTGCACTTACTGTATGGCTCCTGGGCTTATTTGAAGGTCACCATGGCTCTTCTTTGCAGTACATGTTAAATGTAAATGGAGATTGCTATGACAGATGTAGTGTGTGACATTCCTTATCCAGATATCCTGTTGTAATGCAAAATATCACAGACTTTTCATATGATTCAATGGCAGTGCTTGTACAGACTACCCACCAGATCCCAGAAGAGTGAACAATGCGGTCTGCTTCATCTGTAGTTCTTTCAGTGTTGGAAAGTTTGTCAGTACATTGCAGATGTATGCTTCCAGTGCTGAAGGAATTAGTGAGTCATTAGCTATACCTGTACTTTGATGGCATTTGGAACAATTACATTAACACTTACTTATTTCACTCATAAGGCACTCATCAGTTGACAATAGTTGGCCTTGAAGTATCATCCCCCTACTGTCTTCACTATTGGTGGAGATTTATGGGGGAGCGGGGGTGTTTCCCCAGTTACTCTCAGTTTACTTGTATTATTTGTGTGTGTGTATATGTATATATATATATATATATATATATATATATATATATATATATATATATATATATATACAAATACAACTGTATGCTCATCTGCATGTCTTAGGCAGGTCTGCAACCCCGCCTTTCCCCATTATCACCCAGCATACAGCACTTCCACTGCAGCAAGGGATTCTGGGAAATGTTATATATATATATATATATATATATATATATATATATATATATATATATATATATATATATATATATATGTAACAGCTGCTATCACCAAAGTGAGAGCAAAGAAACAGCACTCTCAGGTATAAAGAAAAACAATGTATTAGGCAATACAAAATGAACACAGAGACAAACCAACGTTTCGGTCCTCTAAGGACCTTCCTCAGGAGAAAGGTCCTTAAGGGACCAAAACATTGGTTTGTCTCTGTGTTCATTTTGTATTGCCTAATACCTTGTTTTTCTTTATACCTGAGAGTGCTGTTTCTTTGCTCTCACTTTGGTGATAGCAGCTGTTACATGTACTGTGATTACGAAGCAGGCACCTTGAACTTTGTCTATTTTGCTTGGAGTGCCATCTGTCTGGTTTATTATATATATAACGTATATATATATATATATATATATATATATATATATATATATATATATATATATATATATGTATATATGTATATATATATATATATATATATATATGTATATATATGTATATATATATATATATAGTTTTATTATATATATATATATATATATATATATATATATATATATAGTTTTATATATATATATATATAGTTTTTTTTTATATATATATATATATATATATATATATATATATATATATATATATATATATATATATATATATATATATATATATATATATATATATATATATATAGAGGTATCAGTACCGTGTTAGCCGAGCTTCAATAATCAAAAAATAAATAGATGATACCGTTCTGAGGCTAACGAAATGCTTTTATTTGTGCGAGCTTTCGAGATACACTGATCTCTTCTTCCACCGGAGATCAGTGTATCTCGAAAGCTCTCACAAATAAAAGCATTTCGTTAGCCACAGAACGGTATCATCTATTTATTTTTTGATTATATATATATATATATATATATAGTTTTATATATATATAGTTTATATATATATATATATATATATATATATATATATATATATATAGTTTTATATATATATATATATGTATAATCAAAAACTAATAGACAATACCGTTCTGTGGCTAACTAAATGCTTTTATTTGTGTATTTTATTTTCACAAAGCATTTTGTTAGCCACAGAACGGTATTGTCTATTAGTTTTTGATTATTAAGCTTGGCTAACACGGTACTGATACCTCTACATATATATACTGTATATACATTAAGGTACTCAGGGCACACAGTAACAGTAATAATCGAAAATATTGGAGCGGGTGCTTCTGCTAATGTACTAAATTGTTCTATGTAGAAGTTCAAAAAAAGCAGGCACACTAAATGGTATAATAAATGTGTCTTTACTAGCTCAAGTTTTCGGCTTCCCAATGCAGCCTTTTTCAAAAGTGTGTGTATATATAGATGTAGCAGAGTCCCCCTCCTTACCTCCGGTGAGTGGTAGCTTCCAGCCACTAGGCTGATCGGCGGAGTTCCGCGCGATCAGGGAGTTGACAGGGGGTGGCCATCTTGGAGTGGGGGGGGGGGAACGCATGCACAGTGTGGCCAGTGCGACCATCTTAGATTGGCTCCGCAGAGACTGCAGCGGGATTACGAGTCTCAGAATCCTTGGGGGGAAGGGAGATCACTTGGGGTGATCCAGCGAATGGGCTGGAAGCAGCCTAACAGGAACAAGATAAACTCTGTGTTGCTTTTTTTTATTGTATGAATGTGGGGTAACTTTTTGCACCAGAAATGTCCCCGTTTTAAAGCCAAGAGACTTGTTAAATAGCCCCCTAAATGTTTCTGCTTTTAGTAGTCGGCTCTTCGGTGAAAGAAGAATTATGTGCATTTAGTTGCTAATGTTTTAACAATTGCCTATAGCATTGTATAACCTTGGTACAGTACATAAATCAAGCAAATGCCAGATGGTGCAAAATGATTGTGTTTTGCTTTGTGTATGTAAGGGTGTGCTTAAACCCGTTGCGTGTGTATGGCAGGTTCCGCGACGGCACAGTTTACAGGGTGCCGCCAACTTGTTGCGTAATATCGCTAGGACACTGACAAGGTCGTAGGTCGCGCCTGCGTAAGGGGAGCGCGCGAACGCGGGGCCAATAAGGAAAGGCTCTGATACTGGACGGCAACTCCCGCGAGCTCTGGGTCAATCACCTGATGCTAGGAGCCAATGAGAGGGGGGGATTGCGGAGACAGGAACAAGAAGCGTTGGGGCTGCGACCACGCTAGGCAGAGGAGCTCGGGATCGAGCGAGAGAAGGAGGGAGTGTGAGTGCAGGGGGTCCGTGACCTGCCTGCATAGGCCAGCTACTATTCCCCAGGCCCATAGGAGACCCCCCTGGGTCACCGTAGGCTTCGGTACTGTAGGGACGCCCAATAGTGGAGAGTATTGTCACCTTAGATAGGGACAGCGCACGGAGTTGTGGACAGTCACAGCCATCTGGGATCAGACGGCTGGACACCTCGACGTCCGGAGGAACCAAGCGGGAGCAGGGACCCTTTGCGAAGAGGCGCCGGTCACCGCCGTGACCGGGAGGTACTATTGTCATTTACGTGCACCAACACCGGTCATCAGGCGCTGATCCCGCCTTAGGAATAACTCTAGTAGGACAGTAGCAAGTGGCTAGCGGACTGCGTACATTAGCTAACCTATTGCAAGGACAACCCTCTATAGAGCGTGGCAGAGCCACAGTTGTACAGGACATTTTCATTAGGAATGCGGCCGAGCCGCCTAGTACAAGGACTCCAACGTATAGAGCATAAGTATAGTGTTATAAGATAAGCATATGTATATTGGGCGATTGCCACGGTTCATATAGAGTATAAGTTCATGGTTGCGCACAGTAAACTTGGTTGCACGCATTGTTGGTGTATTTCTTGCCCAGGGCGATCTTACGTAACGGGGATCCTGGGTAAGTGGAGGCGCTGCGCTAGAATCATTACCCCAGGCTCCCAGCTAGCGGAGGCTCATATCTCCTGGAGCCGCAGGTTAAGTACAGCACTAGTAGTTCCTTAGGAAGGTGTTCAGAAAAAGGGCTACAGGTATGTTTGCTTTTTTTTATTATTCTTTTCTCAATCCTCCTTTTTTAATTCTATAGTTAGTATCTTTAAATACTGTAAATATTTTATTATCACTCCTTCAACATTGAACCAGAGATAAAAACGGCATGCAACTCAAACTGTAACACAATGAGAGGTGTTACAAGGGAATGGCCCATAAAAGTTGGAAGCATTACAAATTCCAACGTTTACCATGTTATCCCTATAAAATGATAGAGCAGTTATGATGTGGCAAATTAACGATATTACTTTATCTCACTTAAGATAGACTCTCCCCCCATAAAATGCTTTGCTTAAAAAAGAAAAACGTCATTCAGAAACAATTAAATCCTTTGAGCTACAGTACACATGCAAGAATAGAGGGGAGATAATTTCAACAACATTTCTTGAGTCTTCTGAGGTAGAAAAAATAACAAGCAAAACTACAAAGGGAAACAGAAACTAAATGTTACTGTACAATTGGAATATACAATGGGGGCCCATCTTATAAACCAATGTAATCTTTTGTCAGCCCACCTGACCTCATGCAAATCCTCTTTGTAGCTTTTGAAAATAAATAATTGTTTGCGCCCTCACATGTCTGTTAATGAAGTGGTTTTCTTTACAAAAAAAACCTGCAGGTATATACTGCTATATATATATATATACACACACACACACACACACACACACACACACACACACACACACACACACACACACACACACACACACACACACACACACACACACACACACATTTTAAGTTATGGTAGGTGAAAAAGGCGACAAAACACCTCCACCGTTAGCATATAGCCAAAAAAGAATAGAACTTGTGAGCACATTCACATGTCTTAGGCTAAGGCCCCGCTCCCAGAGTCAGCGCACCCGAACTGCAGACAGGCGGTGCGCTGAGATACACAGACCCCGATATGCGGTCTGTAGGGAGCGGGAGCCGGAGCGGGAGGTGGGCGGGAGGTGGGCGGGAGTGGGAGGCTTGACAGGTAGGGGGGCGTGGCTTGAGCGGAGGGACCCGCTACTCTCCCCCCCCTCCCTCCACGGACTCGGGCTGGAGCTGGAGCTGCTGAGGGTAACTTTAAACACACACACGCAGGCACTCATACACACACACACACACACACAGGCACTCACGCACTCATACACACTCACGCGTGCACACACAGGCAGGCACTCACGCACTCATACACACACACACAGACAGAGGCAGGCACTCACGCACTCGGGCACACACATACACACACAGACAGGCACGCACGCACTCAGACACACACACAGACAGGCACTCACCTGCTTTCACTCCACACTCCTCCCCGCTCCCCGAAGCCTCTCCTCCTCCCGAAGCCTCCCCTCCCCATTGGCTCACAGCCACACCACGTGACGCGTCAACGCTAGGAAACACCATTCTCTTGTGTCTCCTAGCGGCTGACGTGCCACAGCGTGTAGTCAGCTGTGCCGCCAGGGGGGACCGGGACCGGCTCGTGAGGATTCCCCTGCTGGTGGGGAACTCGCGACATGGCCGCCCGCACCAACGAGCGCAGCGGGACCGAGGCCTTAGACAGGTCTGCAGCCCTGCCTTTCACCAATTGCAAAGCCAGTACAACCAACCTAACACTGATGAGACCCATAAAGGTTGACTGGCTTTGCATCTAATCCCATGCTGTGCTTAAAAGCTGTGTGAACAGCAGAGCCTTTACTTATAAGGGTTACATGTAATCATGGATTTCAGGCAAAAGGTAACACATTGTGTGCCCATTTGCATATCATTTCCCAGAAACCCTTGCAGCAGTCGAAGGACTGTATGCTGGGTGATAATGGTGAAAAGCAGGGTTGCAGACCTGTCTAAGACATGTGAATCTGCTCACAAGTGATATTCTTTATTGGCTATATAATATTGCTGTAGTGGCAATGTCTACTGTGTTCTCAAGGATCACATTGACATCCTTCACAGTTTTACTCTTACTAAACCGAGAATTACATTTCCTAAAGATGTTAAGCAGACAAATAGAATCAGTTTTGAAAAGGGAAGTCTACATTTTCTAAATTAGTCGCAACAACTAAACCTAAACTATACAAAGAACACCACTTTTTTTTTGCATGACATAAATTGCTGCCACTCAGAAATATGCCCTTTATTACAGGTAATAATGTGGTTTGAGCATGTGCAGCTATATTACATACATGAAGTATTCTGTGATCTTTAAGAACTCTCATGTTGGTCAAATAAAAAGTCTCAATATTGGCAAAAGAATCTGGTTGCAATTATGCAGACAGATTCATAACATACAATGGATAAAGTGACTTGCCAGATACCACTGAAAGACCGAGGTACAACAACTATATAAATTCATGACACCAAACTAATGGACCAATTCCCAGATGTCCTCCTAAATGTGCAGTGCTTCAGTAGGCTGGAACAAAGGACATCTGATGCAAATGTACTACAGTACCTTATTTCCCTCATGCATTTATAGTTTCAAATCCCCAAATTGTATTACAAAACTACTATTAAATTACATTATTTTTATTTATCTTCTTTTTTTTAAATCAGGATTTTTGTTGTTTTGGAAACAACAGGGGGTTTTTTTGTCTGCATTTCGACTCCACTGCTCACTTTGCAGCAGAGTTTTGGAAAAAAATGTCATATGAAATTAATGAGACTGAAGAGTAAACTGAAACACATATCTGTGAAATAGATCGAATTGTTTTATATTCAAGTTACGCGATTTAAGTAATGGTAACCGTAGTATATTCTAGAGAACAACAAGCTTGCTTAGAACTGTTCTTGTGACAATAAAATAATGAGCCATACAAAATATCTATATTTACAAGAAAGTGTTTTTTTTTCTGCCGTAGTTGTTTGAAGATACAAATAAATATTTTTTTAAAAAAGGCCCGCCACTCTGAAATGTAGTGAAATAATTTGGGAAGTCGTTTTCAATATATTCTTGAATATAAATCTATGGAAGTATGATGTTATATTTAAATGACCCTTTTCGACTATAATTACTCCATGCTATTTGATCAAATGAAATCTACCAATGCAATTATTCTACACAATCTTTCAGCATTATTTATTATATCGTATTAGACAACATCAGTACTTTCTTATTAGGCAATATCATAGTGGAGGTTAAGTTTCAAGCTTAGAAAATGTATTTTTGATGTTATATTTTGAGCATGCATCCTTTAATATAAATAGGAATTATTCACAAAGCTGCAGTAGTTGTTACCATGTGACAACTGTGGCCACTTCTTGAAGGTCTATCATTTCAATGACTAGTTTATAGTTTTATATAAGCTTATTAGCTTTGAGAATTTTGGCACAAAAGCCTACCTGTAAGAGCTAAATAACAAATACCAGAGAATATATGATACACGCTGCTATTGCTAAGCCCTATGTAAAAGCTCATACCTCAGCAAGGAAAGAATGCTGTAAAAAAGCAGCAGTGATGAGGGTTCATTTATTAAGCAATGTTTTGGAAATTGTAATGGTCCCCAACTTTAATTGGCTCTGAAGAAAATGTTTTGCAATTATATAATGTAGAAAACTATTGTATATTTTTAGTCGGGTGTCTCACTAGAAAAAATAATCCAATCGTGTGAACCATTTTTTGTTGCTGTTGATTTGACTGGCCACTTGGGACCCGTGCAGACCCTTCCGCGCTGAAGGAGACTGCCACACTCTGCTCTACACGTGTGGGACTAGAGATGGGTAAATCCCCCCAAATCCATTTCCCTGATTTTCCCTGATTTTCACTGATTACCCCCAGCATCCGTTTCGCTGTGTAAAATCCGCACTGGATTTGGTCGTTTTTAATCCGCACGGATTCATCACAAACCGCCATTGGATACAACCCGTGGACGGATTTGTAGAATCCAATCTACGGATTCAGGAATCGGTCTACAGATAGCGGAATCCATGGAGTGTATTGGTAATAATAATAAAAAATTCCACAAAATGCAAATCAAACTTTTTGACATTGATCTGCTGAAATCTGTGGATCAAAGGAACCGGCCGATCCGCTGCGGATCCAAATTCGCCAAAAATATTCACCCATCTCTATGTGGGACCCATAATAACTACGTTCCACATTAACTTGTTCCTGTAAAATATGTTTGTGTTTTTTTTCAACCTACTTTATTGTCAATATCTTTTATTGTTTCACATTTTTTTTCAGCCTTTCATTGTAGTTATTGGCATGTGAGCACAGCAGGTATATCATTTGCAACTCAATTTAAAAAAATACAGGGCATAAGGGTTTTTTGTTTAGTGTGTTGTATCAATTTCCCAATATATACACTCTACCTGTAGCTGATGTCAATGAATGCCACAGTGTATAAATATTTTGTAATTCACATACTTTAATGGAGTTGAAAAAAAAAAGAAGAAAACTTCTGTGTGACTAGTGTCCAACGGAACCTTATCCATGCATTGGTCCTTGTTCTGTAAGCTCTGATAACGTGATATCGCATGGAAAGCCGCTTTCATGCTGGCGGTATCAGATCTTAGAGAATAATGGCCATTGACTCAGGTACACTCCCACTAATTTCCATATGTTGACCCATTCAAACACACATTGTGTGCACATTCTTATGTTAGGGCATTTGGCAAAGTTAGATTAATCACACCTGTTATCTTAGTATTCATTAACCTATTACCTGTTTGACTCTGTTAAAGGGTACAAGTAACAGCAGGGCACACTGACTTAAGCAAAGGAATATTGATTGACCTAATTTTTTTGGCTAAATACATATTCCTTTGTATAAGTCCGTGTGCCCTGCGGTTACTTGTACTCTTGCATGGCTTTCTGGGATAAGTACTTCTAGGAGCACTGGCAATGTCTTTATCGCTGACTCTAAGGATGTGTACCTGCAGATCCCCATTTTGTTTGCCACTTTTTTAAAGGACCAACATTAATGATCAATATTACTCATAGATCAAGAATCATTTTCCAGTACTTTAATTGGAAATGTAGTAGTTGCACACAAACTACATCAATATGGAACAAACAACTTGGGTATGTATCCTGCTTGAATAGAATCTAGACAGAGTATGATGCATATCTGTCACGCCTGTATGCCCACAGATCAAGCTAGACCCCAGTACTGAGGTGGGAATGGTATGATACCACACACCCACAGCAGTGGGAGCAAGCCCGGAGTGTGGTATAGCGTTGCTGGGTCTGTTGGAAGAGTTGTTAGTGTATACTTGCAATGCTTGGGGAATGTCCATGAGAATAGTCGTGTCCGTTTGCCAATGTTCAGGGATCCAGAGGGTAGAGTCGTCAGAGGGCAAGCCAGGTCCTAGGAAGCCAGAGGTCAGCGGAGTCGTATGTGTAGCAGGGTTCAAAGGGATACCAGAGAGTAGAGAAGTCCAGGGTAAGCAGGGGTCAAAGCCAGGGAAATCCAAAGTAACACAGGAGCAGGTAATCACAGGAGCACAGAGGGAGCACAGCGTAGGTCAGGTACACACAGGGAAACAGGAACTATGCAGAGCGAGGAAGAGGTGGACAGACAGGGATTATAAAGGAAGGTGCACCAATGACAGAGAGGGGAGGAGTAGAGAGAGAAGTGGGAGAAGCTAGAGATAGGTCAGGGGGAGAAGAGGAGGAGACAGAAGGGGCAGTCAGGGGAATGGCCTGTACAGCTTGGGAGGCAGAGACAGAGGGAACCTGATAAGAAGAGTCTGTGCATGCGCCACCTGTAAGCTGGGGATGCGCGCGCACAGGTTGCTACACAGGCGCGGCCTGCACGGAGCAGGGGAAGACCGGAGGAGGGGGACGGAGCCAAGAGGAGGGGAAGGCACGCGAGGCCTGTGCCCGCGCGATGGCCAGCAAAGGCAAGAGGAGCATGCATGCGCGTCCTCCGTGGGCTGAGGGGGTGCACGCACTGGACGCATCACCTAGGGGCACGGAAAGCCGCGCCGTGGGCACCACGCGAGGAGGAGGCAATGGGACGGATGGCACCACAGGGAAAGGTAAAGGAGCTACCGCGGGGGAGAGGGAGCGGGGAGGATCAAGGCAAGTGCTAAGGGAGTGCGTGGGTATGCGGGACCTGCGGGGAACGCGCTGCGGCAAGGGGAGAGAGGTAGAAGGTGAAGGAGAGGGGTGGGAAGGAGTAGAAGGGTAACAGGAGATGGGAGAGAGGGACAAGGAGAGGAAGGAATCTCCTGAGTCATCACAATACCAGCCTCATTGAGTAGTGAAGGCCATTCTTCTAGAACACCTGACCAATATATTTCCTCAGGATTGTCTTTCCCTGTATTCTTTTTAAACTAAAGAGATATGGAACTTGAACTTTAAAATTATTGTCAAAATGGATGCCTTTGGAAATGTTGCACATCATCCTCGGTTGAGATTCAGCCTTTTAGTAAGAACATATTGCAATTCATGTTTGCCTGCCTAGAAAATGACCCAAAGCAGACAGAAGTGCTTGTGGGTCAAAGACAGCCACAAGATGGGGCACTCAAAATATTATAAAATATATAGGTCATTACATTATATCTCATTTAGTTTAATATATCAAATGCCATGTCATTAACTTACATTGCATCTACAAATTAGGACTTTTCTACCAGGGGTTACTAAAATGATAAAGTACTGTATGTCTAGGTACTGCAGTTGGGGGAAGTCAGTTCTATATTATTACATCAAAAACAAGAGTAATGCAAGGGTATCAAAACAATAACATTTGAATCATTAGCCACGAAAAAGTAATTAAAAAAAAAAGGTAATTCAGGGCCAGCAACTGACACACTCAAGAGTAATGTGGATACAACAGTGCTTGTCTCTTATGTAAGTTTGTAATCAGATCTGGTATGTTGTTGGTTTCAGCCTTTCACTGTTGCAGTGAATTTCATTCACCAAGGCTGCTTCACTAGCATATGACTGTAAATCTTCTCTTTCATACACTACAGTGGAGACCTTTGTGTGAGCAATCATTTAGCAGCTTAGGAGGCAACAGGGGGCCAGAAACCAAGACATTTTTTATGCAAGTTTACGGAAAAATAAAAGAATTGTGTAACTTCAGTAAAGCCAGTTATAATAAACATTCAAAGGAACACACTTAAAGAACATTTGTGTAGAATGTGTCAATATTTTTATATTATTATTTTATTATTATTAACACACACATATATATATATATATATATATATATATATATATATATATATATAGCCAATAAAGAATATAATTATGCAACATTGTACATACAGTAGGCATATCATGGTACTTTGCTGTGGAATCGCTTGTGATTTAGGAATGCTTATATTAAGCAATAGCAGAATCTAGGAAAATTATAGCATGCACATAGCATGATAACTGAATGTATTCAAATGTGTGTCTTTTGCATGATTCATTTTTTTTTATAATGTGAAAATGGATAGGTCTGAGGTAGTGCATTCACTTTGCTTAGATAGTATAGGTCTGAGCAGATTTTAATTGAATATATGATCCATCCACACCTCAAAATAACTAAAACCCAGCATTTCATTATTACTAACCCTTTCTTATCACTTACATCATGCTACAAAAAAGCCTGAAATTCGCTAACTATTTCTAATATTTATTTTAAATTGGGGTTGTAGTTTTATTTTGGTCAAAGTATAATAATAGAAGAGAATGATGATGCCCCCTCAACCTAGGTAATGAAATGGTGGTTAGGGGTAGGTGCACTAGGGGAAAATGCAATATAGTAGGAGGAAGAGGTCCTGTCGACAGATGATCTCCTAGATGAGGAGATAACAGGAAGGCCTCAATAGCATGCACTCATACACGTAAGAAGTAGCAATAGTGTGTTGAAGGATGGATAGACTGGGTAGAGAAGAGTGCCTATGAAGTAAAATCGTATAATCGGGTAATGTACATAGTAGAGATCCCAAAAAAAACCCAGGTATGGCAGTGAACAGCTACTGAAACAAATCCGGGCTGAAGAGCTGAAGTAATCTATAAAAAAAGATTTATTGGCACATGAATAAAAACAGAGAAACCAGTGTGATGGAGTCACTGTCCTTATGGACTAGAGAGATAGCGTAGTGGATAGGTTCCAGTGTACAGGAGGTTAAATTCCTCTATGGGAGCTTGCTGCATCTGGTACTAATTAAGACAGCACTCCTAAGTGCAGGTTTAAAAGGCAAGAAGTACCCTGTACAAGAGAGACTGCTTTTCCCCAGCAAGGGGAAAGGTGATTTTCTCCAAGCCAGGAAGGACCTGGCTGTTCTGGTTCCCCAGCCCTGAAGGAAGCATGGCTGCTGGGACCCCCACCCAGGATAAAGATTTCCACGGGCTGGACACAGCCTGCTCCCTGGAACCGGGAGCTACACAGAGATCCTGGGATAGGAATCCCCTACAATACAGATCAGCAATCAATAAGACTGCAATGTTAAAAGACTGTTTGGTTGCATTGGATAGTATATGTTTTGGACTGGGAACCAGTTTAGCTGGCCAGCGCCATAAGAATGGGCCAGAGCAAAGTTTAGTTAGTTTCCCTATAGGGAATAGGTTTTTATTTTATGATTTTGTTTGCTTAAAGGCACAGTGTACCCATGGCTTAAGTGGCTTGTGGAAAAATAAACCGCTGAAGGTTGAGGGATGAGTGTCTCTTGTGTGTGTATACACGTGTTTGTCCTTTCCTACAAATTAAACCCTAGAAGACTGTATCGTGAAGAGCCTTGGCAAACGGCAGCGCTACACAAAGGGAGCCGTTTGTCACACCAGCAAGTCTCTCTTACATGTTTTACACTGGGTAGAACATTATCAAAGAGTAAATGATGAATATGCAATCAGGGTTTAAATACCTATTTTCCTCTGCACATGTCCGTAGGAAGGGTGCTGGGCATGACCTCTAGCACCTGTGATAATAATCATGGTAAGAAATCAGATGAAAATTGCCTTAAACAGTCAACACAGCTTATATAATCAGGATCCTAAGTATGTATCAAAGACTACACTTAGAATTGTCATAACTAGCCTCCTCTCATAGGGCCGCAGGTAAGAAAGAATAATAGTAACAGAATATAAACAACATAGTAAAATTATATACAAAACAAAGGGGAAAAACAATATAACCATGATCAAAAACTACTCAGAAATGTAATCTATCTATCTATCTCTCCTCATCTAAGTGATCATCTGTCAAAAGTACTTCTTCCTCCTACTACAAAGTATAATAAACTTGCACACCACGCCAAGATAACTCCAAATCAGGCAAATCCTAACTGGCCTGCTATTATGCAAAATATACGTTATAAATGCATAACCAAAATAACTAAAACCCAACATTACATCCAGGGCCAGCAACAAGTGGGACAGCCGGTACCTGTTTCTTGAGCCCGGTGGTATTAGGAGCCCTGTACCCTTCCCGCAAGTCATTGAGCTTCAGGATACAGGCACAGGGGGAAATCCCTTCCCCTCAGCACTAGGTGCCCAGTGTCCACGGCTGTGCATGCGACCGCGTGTGCACCGCACACACAGCACAGTCCTCTATGGGGCAGGCCCCAGTCGGCGTGTGTGCGTGCGCGCACAAGCCGCAATGCACGACTGACTTGGCCAAAAAACAAAATTCTTGTCTTTTGGCGTGGCAGCCGAGCATTGGCCATGTCACGGCGTGGTTCAGCCAATGAGGGCAAACCAGCCGCGTGATGTCAAGGCTGTGCCCCTACCATGCCTCCCCATCGCACGTTTCCAGGACTCCACCAGTTCACGCTGCTGTCGGGAACGAGCGCTGCCAGGCACCCCATTGCGCATGCAGCGTGCACACTGGGGCCTTAGCCTTAGTGGGCACAGCCTCAATCAGCGGGCGGAACCTCGGTGAGGAGAGTAGTGCAGGGCGGGAGTATGCAGCTGCGAAGTGATCAGGGGGAGAAACAGACATGAAAGGGGAAGAAGAGCTCTAGAAAGGAAGAGAAAGCAAACAAAAACAAGAAAATAAAGAGAGAAATACATAAGATGGAAAAGAACGTTATGAGGGGGTGTTAAATAATAAAAAGAAAGCATGTGTGAGACAAGAGGGATGGGGAAAGATAGGGTTTTTAGGAAGGAGGAAAAATAGACATGAGATTAAATGAATAAGATAAATACATGAGGTAGATCAGATAGAAATAATGATATGTGTAATAAAATAAAGACATGCTGGGGGAAGAGGAGAGAGAGAGACATGCTGGTGGGAGAGAGATGCTGGGGGTAGAAGGGAGATATAAATGCTGGGGGAGAGAGAGAACATTCTGTGAAGAAGGGATAAAGACATGCTGGGGTGAGAAGAGAGAGAAAGAAATGCTTGGGGAGAGAAGAGAGAAAGACATGATGTGAGATAAAAGTAAACATGAAGGGGAAAATACTCATGAGGGGGAGAAAAGACATTGGAGGAAAGAAAGCGATATGGGGGGAAAGAAATAGAGAAACACATTAGGGAAGGCAAAAAGAAAAATACAGTGGGAAAGGAAAAGAGGGGAATGAGGTGGAAAAAAGCTAAATATGGGAAGAGGGGACACAAGGGGAAAAGGGAATGACATGAAGGGTGTGAGAGAAAGGCACTAGGGGAAAAAGAAGAGAGAAAGCAAGTGGAGGAGGGGGGGCAAAAAGTAATGACAGGGAAAATTATATCTGAAGTATAACTGTTGGCAAGCAAAGAATGGGTGTCCCAGTCTTCAAATTAGTCCTGGGCCCATCAAATTCTGTTGCGGCCCCTGATTATATCATTAATAACTTACATTATGCTGCATAAAACCCTGCAAATCTTTAACTATTTATAATGTTTAAATTGAGGGTTTTGTTACATTTTTGTCCAAAGTATGATTAAACTACAGTAGTAATACTAGATTGTGCCTGATTATAGAGCTGCTTTTGCTTCTGAAGAATATTAGAGTTTTGCTAAACAAAAACAACCTATTTGCGCCTCACTGTCCTCATATACTCCTCCAAATTCCAGAAGGAGCAGGATCACCCCAGAAAACACAATATAGTGTACACTGTGTATTGTGAATGTGGAAGTGTGGCACTGAACTTGGCTCTTGTCAGCACACTTACTAGAAGAAAGACAATTAAAATTAATACAATCAGTGTCGGTGCAGTGTCTTCTTTAATGCTGTATTAATTTTCTCCTGATCCCTGGGTTATGTCAGTATGGGTATAGTTGTATTCCTTACTTGTGACATGTGGATGAATCCTCAATACAAGAAACAAGGCATACAGTAGTGCAGTTCAAAAGTGACAAAGTTTAGTAAGTATGTATATGCACAGAATACTCAGACTTTATATCAAGTTCACAGGCATAAATTAATGAAGGAATGGTAAATTAAGAGTCCACGGCGCTGCTCTGGGGCGCTCGCTGTCCTCAAGCAAATAAACAGACTCAACAGATGGTACAAACACATTAGATGTAGGAGGGATCAGTGTGGTAGATTGTCTGACAGAGCTTGGCAGGCAAGTCCTTGCTCAACAAGGCGACACTTCATAATTGACAACTGGAACCCGTCTTGACAGTCTCAAACCAGATCTATGTTAGGACAAAAGCAGCAACTGGACTATTTCTGGTCATTCCTGTGTTCCTTCATTCAACAAAAACTCAAAGAAGCTATGCATCTGGAGGAAAATGGGCTCCTGCAACAGTCACTGAAGTCAGGAACCGGCCTCTGAAAGGGTTTAATCCATGGACCCACAAGACTGTTAACAGGTAGACACTCATGTGACACCACTTTAGAAAAACCTCAGAGTGCGCTTCCTCTAGAGCCAACTGCCGATGCTCCAGTTTTGCCTACAGTTTCTGGTTCCTTGGTTTTTTCTGACACCCTTCTTGCAGAGGAGGATAATCCTATCTCAACAGAGATTCAGGGTTAAGAGATAGGAACAGATATAGTTTGAGGCACAGGTGTAGGAAACTTTCCCTGCAAAGCATTTTAGAACGACCATATCGCAGTACGGTGTGCCACAAATAAATGGTTGGTTTTCAGAGGAGCGGTGAAATGTATAGTAGAGAGCTATGTAGTTTGCAGAGTGAATGTGTGTCTCTTTAGGGGCCTCTTTTTGTGCTGTCTTTTGTTTATGTTTGTGTCTGTTCAACAGTTCTATGTGTTGGTTCCTGGCAGAATAAGGCTGTAGTAAGTTACTATTGCATTATGTTAATGAAGCAGAATAAACATTGACAGATTTTTCGGCTACAGAAATACCCAATAAGTGATTTTATTTTTTTAGATATTTATTTGCAGGCTCAATAAACTCCACCAGACAGTAATTATCAGTGCCACATTCACAATTAATTGATCTTATTTTGTTTTCTATGTTGTCAAAATGTCACTTCATCCTATGCATGTCTTTATCTTGCTGTCTACTGTATCCAAGATGGACACAAATTATTACAATTTCAAAGATGAGAGAGCATCACAGAAATGTAAAATAACATTCCCTTTCAGCTGCATCTGCAGTTTATCTTTCTCAAATTCATTTTATTGATGGATGTATTGTGGATCCTAAATCTAAATTGCAGTATTCAAATTGGTCATACTTCTCTATAAAGTAACAAGAGTTTGTAGTTTAACCGCTCATCCTTGTATGAAAAAATAGATAGTTAGGTATTTTCATAATAATAGGGTGCATGAGGATAGTTAAGGAGCACACAAAAAATATATTCAAGAAGGATAAAAAAGATTCCTCTTTTTGCACTCTCTATTATATTTTCTAATAAATTGTCCTAGCAAAACAAATGTGCTTTATTTGCCATTAAGGCTCTTAAATAAAAAAAACCAAACCAAAAAAATAAAAAAGTTTTATTACATCAAAAATCTTAAATTGTGACTCTGTGAATTATATACAGTGATAAAGGTTTAAAAGGTCCTCTCACAGGGGGTTGAGTGGTAGGAGAATCTCCTATCACTCAACCCCCTGTGAGAGGACCTTTTAAGCCTTTATCACTGTATATAATTCACAGAGTCATAATTTAAGATTTTTGATGTAATAAAACTTTTTTTTTTTGGTTATAATAGTCTGTACCGATTTAAGAGCCTTAATGGCAAATAAAGCACATTTGTTTTGCTAGGACAATTTATTAGAAAATATAATAGAGAGTGCAATAAGAGGAATCTTTGTTATCCTTCTTGAATATATTTTTTTGTGTGCTTCTCTATAAAGTATAATGCTTAATATGCTATTTACTGAAAGTTCATTTCAGGGATTTCCTGAAAATATGATGTTGCTGTTCAAACTGATACAGAAAATTATCATACGATTCAAACCAGACAACTTTATTCTACTTGGCAAAGGATACCCAATAAATGTTACTTACAGATTTTCATACCACGTGTAATAATTTGGTATTTCCCGCCCTGTAATGAGCCTTTTGAGGGATAAATCATGAAATACAGTATATCTTAAAGGTGTAATTGCTCCATAAAGTTTTTTTGGAGAAAGGCACAGTAATGCAAAGTACTGTAAAAAAAATGTCATGCACCCTAAAGTTATTTTTATAGATTGTTCTTCGAACTAGCATTGTATACAAGTATTAATTTATTGAAAGCCATGAATTTCTATGGTTGAAATACCAGCCATTTTCGTCTATTCCGAGACATATAAAAGTTAGAAGCAGATATGTCTGAAGTTCTATATCATAAAAAGTGAAGTTAGAGTGTCTGACTCAATCTAAAAAGTTTTATTGTAAGCACCCCATTAAAAAATGTTTTAAAAATAAAGCTGTAACCCCTCTTACTTTCCTAGATATCTTAGTGTAGAGATACTAGGATAGGGGCCTTAGTCCGCCCCCCTGTGTGTGGTAGGTCAGGGATGCTCAAATCCAGTCCTTAAGCCACCTCAAACAGGTCAGGTTTTCAATATATCCCTGCTTCAGCACAGGCGACTGAGCCTCTGATTGAGCCACCTGTGTTGAAGCAGGGACTGATTGAGCCACCAAAATGAGGCTGGGATATCCTGAAAACAGACCTGTTGGGAGGGCTTGAGGACCGGAGTTGAGCACCCTTGTTATAGATAATGAGCAGTCTGCACTAGGTCTGAGTTATGTCAGACAACTTCAGAGTAACACGTATAATTTGATGTCTCTGGTATAGTCCCGTGGCCACTATACTACCTCATTGGCCACTGTTGGTGCCAGCACAGCGTTGGAGCTCATATATCTGTATGCAGGCCTGTTACTTCTCAAAGTGTGGGTGAGAGATACACGATCTAAAAGGAAAATGTATAGTGGAGGGGGGGGTAATCCCCAGAGGATGTTTCCAGGGGGTTACTCAATGCTCAGGGACCCCTTTTCACCTGTGAAGTATTGTCTTAGAAGCATCCCTGCTTCCTTGGGTACATGCTGCTTTAACAGGCTGCTAAGACGCTGCTCCTCAGGACCGGTACCACTTCTCAATCTCTCCAGTTCTTTCTCTCTTTCACATGCTCCTACTTTATCTCTCTTGGTCCTTCCTCCTATGACATCATCCTCCCTTATATTCAATCACATAAATCCCTTCCTGGGCTCACAGTAACTGTCCACAGGCCATGTCCATCTGTATACATCAAAAGAGTTCGTAGAAGGGGGGTACACTCTCCCACTGCTGGAAATATTTATGTCCCCATCAATCTCATAGTGGTGTTATACATAAGGCACATAATGTAACTCAACACAACATTTCTATCTAACTTTGATTTAAGGCACAGATCAATGCAGAAGCAGGTGCTGTCATACAGTATTAATACAATCCCCACATACTGAGTCGTTGGTACACCATCGGGTACCATACTTCTAAGGTTTTCCTAGGCTACATCTTAGGGGTCACTTGTCTTGGTATACCACCCACTGTGACTTCAGTGGACATCCTGGAGAATCATATGTTAGCTGCATGGGTGGCCTAATTCCCCTTCTGGGCAGTGCAGGGTACAACTTTGGTGCTATTGACTTGTCCCTCTTTTGGCCCTGACAGTATGGGTGACTTGTGGTCTGCCCTGTCTGTACTATGACGTTCCAGACCATCTGGGTTTTGCTAGGCCCCAATCTTGTTCTCACACCCTGGGGAAGCTAAGGGGACAAATTCTTCTGCTTCAGGGTCCAGTTCTGGGCAGGCAGCCCTTGATATGTTCTGTGACCACTCATGCTGTATCTGAGGAGGTCACTGGCGATAACTGGAGTCCATAATATTGGATACATGGCCTAACATTCCTTCCTCTATACAGTATACATGTCTTCCTCCTCAGTCATCACTGTCTCCTCTGGTCAGTGCGATCAGTGATTTACACCATTTCCTTTACTTCAAGTTAGCTTATTATTTTAGCTGGGATTCACCACTGGATTAGAGGCCTCTTTACAGAGAGGGCATCTCGCAAATTGTCCAATTGGAAGTCGGTGGTTCCTATGGAGTGCTTTGAATGATCCAGGCCCTATTTCGGGTTTGGCTCTACACACCAATAATTCTCTTAGTTCTCAATTATAATTTTGGATTTGGACTTCCATCGATCTGCCATTTTGTGCTTACCTGGTATTCTTAAATTCCGAACAAGGACTAGGTATGGACGAAACAGGCCAAATCCATTTCCTAGAATTCCGCAGATTATTTTCACAACATTCATGCCGTTGTGATGGAGTCACGTTCCTTATGACTAGAGAGCTAGCGGAGTGGATAGGTTCCAGTGTACAGGAGGTTAAATTGCTCTGTGGGAGCTTGCTGTACTTGGTACTAATTAAGACTGCACTCCTAAATGAAGGTTTAAAAAGACAGGAAGTTCCCTGCACAAGAGAGACTGTTTTTCCTCAGAGAAGGGGAGAAACAGAGGTCTCCCCAGAAGGTGAAGCCGGATGACACAGTCCCCTAGGCTTGCTGGACGTGGTCGCAGGGCCTGCTTGTACTGCCTGAGTTTGAATCTCAGAAGGAAGAATGAAGAATGGGAGATCGCGCTGAAGCGGGCATGTCCAATACATAAAGGTGGAACTACAGAGGAGGGATTCTCTGAACTCTCACAGTGTCTAGAGGGAACTACCTGGAGCCCCAAGAAAAAGATAAGAGAAACACTATATTGCTGTTTGCAGAGACTGTTTTTTCTCAGCAAGGGGAGAGGTTGATTTTCAAACCTTGCTGTTCTGGTTCCCCAGCCCTGCAGGAAGCACAGCTGCTGGAACCAGCTGGGACCCCCACCCAGGATAAAGATTTCCATGGGCTGGACACAGCCTGCTCCCCGGCATTCCTGTTTGCTGTTGGAGCTATACAGAGATCCTGGGATTGGAGTGCCCTACAATAACAGATAAGGATTACATAATACTCTATGGTTTTTAGAGACTGTTTTGATGTATATGATAGGGCATGTTTTGGGGCTGGCAACCAGCTTAGCTAGTGGCTTGGTTAGAAAGGACCGGAGTGGTATAGTCAGTCTCCTAAGAGGAGTAGGTGTTTATAATATGATTTCTTTTGACTTAAAGGGACAGGGTACCTATTCTTTGTTTTATTGTAAAGCAATAAAACCACTATTCTTAAAGCTTAACACTGTGTCTAACGTCTTACTGACCCTGCTGCGAAGGCATCCTGCCACACCATCCACTAAAATTTGTCTGTGGATTGGATACTAAAAAATCCAGATGGATTAGTTCAAATCCGTAATTGAATACAATCCAGATGGATTTTTAAGAATCCGAACACGCATATGAGAGAGACTATTCTAATTTAATACGTTTTGCCAGTTGTACATATATCCCCTCAAAGTCTCTCCAAATAAACTATGCTGAATTAGCTCATGACTACGCAAACTATATTTAAATTAGTCCTATCCCATACTTTCAAAAATTATGTCTATACCAACTAAATAGAGTTGTTAAGTCTAAAGTACCAGCCTAATGACTGGAATGGTTTCAGACCCAGCAGGACTATAACCAACAACTATTGCCTTTCTAAGCCACAGCTCTAGTAGTGTAGGCTAGTCTTCTTCTTGTGGGCAGGACCAACTAATTTGGCACTGTACAGGTTTGCCACCACTGTACCTCTCCTTACCAGCATATCATGGGTGGTTGCAGATACTGATAGTTGTCTACTCTTTATTTGTAATCCCCCTGAGTATCCCCCAGGGTGAAGTCCAGCTATTGTTATTGTGGATCCTTCTACTACTTGAAGGGGGTCACTCATCCTTCTAATTGCCATGTACTGTTGGTGGGCACTCTCACAGGGCGAGGTCTCATCAATTTGACGTCACCTATGGGCTCATCAGTCACTGTACTGGCTCTCCTCTCTACTCGCTGGTAGGCTTTGAGACACAAAGGGTGGATGGTCAGGGTCCGACCATAGTCCTTTCCTCCAACTGTCTGATACCACTTTCCTAAATGATCAAAGATATTCGCATTCGTCCCGATTATTGCACTTAACTTTATTTAGAACCTCAAGACATATTAAGGCAACCACCATTAAAGGCCCGGATACCCATGTAACGTTTTTCTGGAATTACAATTCCACCACTACCTACCCCAGGTAAGGGTAGCTGCCATCACTGAGGCCCCCCACAATAATCCCATATGTTTTAGATGTTTGTCATACCACTATTTATATATAATAGACACTTTGGAACCATGATCTAAGCGGACATCACATCTTTTTCCTTCTATGTGTACTTTCACTCATGCTGAAGGACCAAAAAGGCCTTTAGCCAGGTGGGGTTGGTAGACCCCGGCATCAAATGACGCACAAGGTCATGTGATATCACGTTGCCATGGTAACGTGACATCATGTGACCCCATGGCATCATTTGACGCTGGGTTACCAGGACAACGCGTTACTGGAAGGGTAAGTGTATTATAGAGTCCTCGCGCGGTCCCCTGGCATTTAATTTAAATGTCTGGGGGAGAGCGTGGGACCTTTCTAACTGCCTCGCCCCCCCCTTGAAAATCTAGGGATTTGGAGGCGCCCCCCAATTTGCGCACCGCTGTTCTAGAGTATGTAAATAGATGACAGTTGGGACAGCTTCTTTCTCTTCTCTAACTGCTCGCACCATTGCTAACGCGGGTCCTTTGAAGTTCTCAGTGATCTGTACTTTCTTATCCTGTTAGGATCACCCCATTCATGCACCATCTGTGTGTCCTGCTCTCTCCAGCTCACAAAATTATCTTCTCCAGATAGGGTAGGCCTTACACCTAAAAAAAACTGTAGCTGCTGGCAGTAGCTGTCCCCCTTGAAGGATTGCATGTACGTTTCCACTAATTCCCCCATAGTGGAAGCTGAGTGCCTCAGGCAAGATAGATGGAGTGTCCATGGAGGGTGTAAGGACAGCGGGATACTTCTCACTATCAATCTCTTCCATGTCTTCCCCTCTTTAGCTAGAAGCTCCATGACTATATCTACTTAAGTGGCATTCACAGTGTCACTAGGGCCAGCGGAAGGACTATACTGAGTAATGATATCCCACACTATTCTGTCTGCTGTTCCCGGTATACTGTTTGGCATGATAAAGATTTTCAGTACATACACACACTACAAATACATATTTAATATCATAGCGTAACACTTTCTCCATGTTTGAACTTTTCCCCACGCTCAAATTGTTCCAAGTACTTCATAAATGGTTGTGTCATCGACCGTTTCAGGGCTGCCTTTATTAGAAAGGCTTTATTACTGTCTCGGCCTTCTCTGATACATGGTCACTTAAAATGGCCACCATCTTCTTGACTGAGGACTGTATTTGCACAGAAATGGGGCGTTGTGGAGTGTTTGCTTTCTGTTTACTTTTCAAATGTGAACACGGAAATCCAAATGGGGTGGGACCACCAGTTGGACAAGAAACCCAAAATTGCATTCTGTGAGAATGAACACCTAGTGGGACTGAAAAATATATCCCAGGCTGGTAGCCTACAGTGCCAATAGACGCAAAACTAAAAAGTTTTATTAGGTATATTAGGGAACAATATCAGTTAGATCAGGAGCACTTAAAACATGCAACATCCGTAAAATAATACAAAATGTACCCTGATGGGGTATTATGGTATTCAGGGGATGGACGTTATGCTTATATGTATACATTGAAGCGTGCATTCCCTTGCTTTATACCAGTGTTATTACACACTATACCCATTTATACATTTTGTATTATTTTACGGATGTTGCATGTTTTAAGTGCTCCTGATCTAACTGGGGATACATACTATACACCTTAAGTGTTACATTGTGCTAGTATCCCCTCTGCCTGTAGGAATTCTACCTCACACTCTGTCAGGACTTTGGCAAATAGCACCTATACAGCTCACCATTAGGTACTCACTGAAGGGTTATATCCTTTAAATGCTTTGACATTTTTTCTCCCTTATATGAGATTTTCCCTGGTGAGCAAGAGAGGAATCAATACCCTCTATCCTGGTTACCGTCTACCTATTTTTAATACACTCCTGTTCATACCCCACACTCCCTGATATTGTTCCCTAATATACCTAATAAAACTTTTTTGTTGGCACTGTAGGCTACTAGCCTGGGATATATTTTTCAGTCCCACTAAGTGTTCATTCTCACAGAGTGCAATTTTGGGTTTCTTGTCCAACTGGGGGTCCCACCCCATTTGGATTTCCGTGTTCCTGCTAGTTCTACCCTATGCACATGAGATGTTAATATTTTAATTAGAATAGTCTGGAGAGCGATAAACATTTGTGTATCTTTAAGTCTACTTTTCAAATGTTCCAGAACAATCTTGGGTGTGCCAGAGAAACGTATATATATATATATATATATATATATATATATATATATATATATATATATATATATATATTTAAAAAGCGCCCAATCCTAGTGCATTACTGTATAAAAAATGGATTTAATGTTCCAAAAAACTCAATGGTTAAACTCACAAAGAAACAACAAAGGGGTAGGGAGTGATCACAGGACCATACTAATTGAATAAAGTAATTGAATACGTGAATAAGGTAATCAAATGGTGGGTGCAAACTGTGAACTGAAAAGTGAATCAGAAAAAGGGGGAGGGGGAACCACAAAATGGATGTGCCCCCTAAAAGAATTCACTTAAATGCACACTAACGAAGTGTAAAAGTTAACTTTTAATAAATTTACTCAAAACATATATTACCAAAGAATTGTGTACTGTGAATTTAAAAATATATTAAATCAACGCTATCAAGCATCCGTGTCATCAATTGTAGAATTATGCTATCCCAGTTAACCACTTAATGTTGGTGGGATATAGATGACAGAGGATGCTGTAAGTCAGAAAAAAATGGATTTAATGTTCCAAAAAACTTAATGGTTAAACTCACAAACAATGAAGATAAAAACGCATGTATGAGATCAATACTCATGCTCCGATTTGTCAGCAAGAAGCTTCTCCTCTGCTCAGCTGCTCCGCAGACCAGTGTGGTCCTCGTGAGTCTCCGTCCAGCAGGAACTCTCGGCATCAGTGGTTTCTCAAATTCTTACCCCGGGGAACACAAACCAGATGTCCCTGGTTCCAAGCAAGGGGAAAGGAAGGAGGCGGAAGTGACAGGACCGGAGATGGTAGCAGTCTTTGAGTGTGGTGGCGGCAACTTGCTCAACAAACGCTAGGTCATCCACAGCACATTAACCCTACGCATTTCATCAAACTGTTACTGTAACTCAGAAGAGGGCTTGTATATTATAGATACCAATTAAGGAAAATGTGTCTCCTATTTAACCCCTCTTACTTTCCTAGATATCTTAGTGTAGAGATACTAGGATAGGGGCCTGAGTCCGCCTCCCCTATGTGTGGTAGATAATGAGCTGTCAGCACTAGGCCTGGCTCAGGTCAGACCACTTCAGAGTGACACCTATATAACCAAATTTTATGTATATTGGACACAATAGTAACATACAGGGGCCCTCACACTGGGAGGACCCTGAGCATAATTATTACACTTGCAGGTGGAGATATATAAGGTACCTCACTGCATAAATGTCCTATGATGTCTCTGGTTTACACTACTTCACGGGCCACTGTTTAGTGCTGGCACAGCATTAGAGCTCATATATCTGTATGCTGGTGTTATCAGTGAAGGCCTGTTACTTCGCAAATATGGGGTGAGAGATGCATGATGTAAAAGGATACTGTATGGTTTGGGGCTCTGGGACCCATTTCATGGCAATATATTGTTTCAGAAGCATTCCTGTTTCCTTTGGTACATGCTGCTTTATCAGTCTGTTAAGACTCTGCTCCCACGCTATCTTTCCTGACTTGCTCCTCAGGACCAGTACCACTCCTCTGTGTCTCTTCAGCTCTGCCTCTCTTTCACACCCTCCTCCTAATTTATTTCTCTGTGTTCATCTGTGACATCATCCTCCCTTATATCCAATCACAGAAATCTTTTCCTGGGTTCAAAGTCATTGGCCGGAGGGTATGTCCATCATTATAGTTCGTAGAAGGGGGTTACACACAATTAACCCATCAAATTCCCGAATGTTCACTAGCCATGACATGGGCCGGCATGGAAATGGTACGTATAATGTTAAGCAGACATCGTTTATTTGCTCTTTTTTAGGAGAAATCTTGTTACCACGCCCCTGATGAAAACAGATAAGGAAAACTTCCTATTCCATATACAGACAGTATCAGAGCATGGATTGTGAAAAAGCGACCACTAAATGATCCCATGGCCACGATACTTGAAATTTTGTGGCACCTGTACCATAAACCTTCCAGCACTCTAAAGAGTATGGCACAAAATACTCATGTCTATCCTCACAAAGGTTTCCAGGCTTGTTCAATCACAAGCATTAGACAGCTTTCAAAATGCAGATTCAGTTGTTTTCAACCTTTTTTTGGTTAAGGAAACATAAGTGAAATTCTGAGGAACCCCCAACCATCTCTAATAGCAAATCTGTGAGCAGATGCATTGTAAATTCTTTTGTATTTGATAACATTTTGAAATGACCAGAAAATTGCAGAGGACCTTTAGGGATGCCTAAGGTTTCCTAGGAACACTGTTTGAAAAATACTGTTCTTTGTATAGACCTTCATATAAGCACATTACTTCATAAAATTCCATCCAGACAGGAAGATATTTTACTGGCACATTATTCCAGAATGTGTTTAATGGATTAAGCACTGCTTACTGTATATAGCCCTATGTGTATGAGGCATCCTCTCGTTTGCAAGTTTTATCTTGCTATCAAGAAAAGTCAAAATCCTTCAGTGAACTCATGCTTGAAAGGTACTGTTAGTTCACTGCATAAAACACTTTTATCATATTGATTCAAAAGCACTTAACCAGTAACATGTGATGCAATAGCCTATGGAAAGATTTCAGTGATAAAAAGCTACATGCAATGAACATTGTGACTTTTCCCCAAAAGTGCACAAGGCATAATTTTCATGTGCTCGGACAATAAGGTTTTATGGCTGCTGATTTTAGAAGTATAAATACTAAACAGTATATACTGTATGTTTCATTGACAATTGCTTTATGTTGACTAAAAATGCTAGTGATAACCAAGAACATGCACCAATTCATGTGTGCATGAATAGTGTGGTGTGCATAAAAAGGTGCGTTTTCAGAAAGCTTTTAAAAGTCTGAAAGCTGGGGAGAGTCTGATGGTGTGTGGTTGGGAATTCCAGAGAGAGGCTGCAGCACAGGAGTCCTGTAGGTGTCCTGAGAGGAGGTTATAAGGGAGGAGAACAGATGTAGGTCATGGTTAGAACAGATGGGGTGTTTAGAGGAGCATATGGAGACAAGGACTGACATTATTGAGAGCTTTGTAAGTTAGTTTTTTTTATTTTATTCTAGAAGATATGGAAAGCCAGTGTACAGATTTACACAGTTGAGCAGAAATTGTGGAACAGTGAGTGAAGTAGATGACTCTGACAGAGGCATTTTGTATGAATTGGGGTAGAGACAGGCAGACAAGGGGAATGCCGACTAGAAGGTTGTAATAGTCAAAACAGGACATGGTGAGTGAGTGAATTAGGATTCTAGTTGCGTCATAAGTAAGAAAAGTGTGATATTTGTTTAGTATAAATCTACGGAGGACAAAATCTGCTTTAACACGTGATTTCCTCAAGTAATATTCAACAATACATAAGCACTTTTGGAGGTACAGTAGCGAGTTCCGTTAGTGTGCAATAGTTGTGGAGGCAAGAACTACCTTGTCTGAGTATACTGTTGCATAGAGAGGTTGTCAGGTCAGAACAGGAAATGTTAGAGATGGGAGACAGGAGAGGTTGTAATGGTTTGGAAAATTGGAGGAGCAATTTAGCATGTAGCTATCAGTGTGTGAGTGTTAAATTAGGTGCTGTGGAGGGTGCAGGTGGTAAAATGATGCTGAAGGTTAGGAGGTGGGGATCAGAGGGAGGGAAGAGAGTTAGAAAACTTCAAGACTGAGCAGGAGCGAGAAAAAACTAGGTTAATGGGGAGTCCATTGCAGTGAGTGGAAGAGAGACCAAAGGAGGAGGCTAAAGAAAGAAGCTGGGAGGCAGCAGATGCATTGGGGTTGTCAACAGACATTTTAAAGTCTTCCACTAGTATACAGTATGTGGTATTTTTCACAAATTAAAAACATAGGAACCTAAAATGAATATACAAAGATATACTATACTATACAATGTTAGTAAGTTATCGCATGGAAAGGCTCAGACATATACTGTATTTAATACTTTTAAGTGCTGGAAGATTTATAGCACCCAGTGCTATGATCTTCCTGCTTCAAGGTCATGTGATCACAAGTATAGTGATTACCTGACCGCAAACTTCCCCGACACCAGGAACGTAAGAGGAGGTCCTCCACTTCCATTCTGATCATAATCTCTGATCACTGATAGCTGAGGTTGCAGTCTCTCCTAGAAGCAAACACGATGTCAACGACCTTGAGGCAACTTCACAAGGCCCCCGCAGGGTGCCAGTTATTCTGACATTGCCACAGCATCCTGGAGCCATCAAAGGGTTAGGTTACTTTTAGAATAAACTCACTAAGTATAAAAATCTCACTAAGTATGAGTTCAGTATGTCATATATAATTTGCAACCTAACTAAAAGTTGCTGAGTAAATTGCACTGCTGCCCTGAGACTAATGAAAGCACCGTTTTTACAATATTAACAAATACTTTTCCATTGGGAAATTAGTTTTTTTGGCATTATCTTGTCATCTGCAGTGCACTGAAAAAGATTCCTTATCAGTAAACAAGAAAGAAAAAAGTGAATATAGATACTTTAGTCACTCCAACATGGTGGAGGGAAAAATCACAGGAAGATTTTGTCTACACAGCAGTGGTATCATTGGGATGCTGAGAAAAAATGACTCTTAAATTGCAACCCACTAGTACACGAATGCAAGCTGTGACTTTCCATGTTAGGATGCCTGGCAGATTTTGTAGCAGATGCTGAAGGTGTAGCTCAGCCGACTGTTTCTCATTTTATGCATTAAACATTGAGAGTTTAAGGGTGTTGTATGACATACATAACTCAGATGAAGGTTGCTTTGCAGACAATAAATGTTTTGCTGGTTGCAGAATTTCATAATATACTTGGAGCAATTGATTACACACACGACTTTAACCCCACCTGCTGAGAATGAGCACATTGATGGAGCCGTGGGGCAATTTAGTATAATAAATGCGCCGGTGATCTTCTAAAAAATGATATTAAAAAATGTTGTGGAGTGGATGAACATGAACAATTCCTCAGATTTATGTTTTCCTAATATGTTGTGCTTTGTTATGCGAATGTGAAAGCTCTGATACACAACTGACGTAAAGCCAAGTCAAATACTGTACTTTAAAGATGAGAGTTCGTTATACACGTTAATTCTGTCACATTGATGACTAATGCATTCTTATTTATTTGTATTCTTTTTACTTTTTTTTTTTTTTTTGCACTATTCCAATTCAAGCTGCTTCATACTGTGTTAGCTGAACGTAACTGCATTAACAGCAGACCGAATCTTTAAAAAAAAATCTACTTATTTTACAATAACTTAGCCTCACGGGTATTATTAAAATGAAAGAAAAAAAATACTGAAGTCGAGTGAGATGGGAAAAGACAAATGCCCTTAGGTTGTTGTTAGAACAGCAATTGCTGAAATCCCTCATCACACGATTTTAAATGATATATGAGATTATTTCCACAGTGAAAAGGACTTACACTCTGTAAATGACTTTGGTTATCCTATTTATATGCTATTTAGGGCTCCTCTCCAGTCAAATCTTAGACTCTGAGAAACATGGAAAAGACTCAATCTGTCGACATTCCAAATCCCAGGCAAATGCTTTACAATGATATGAAATATTCTGCTAAAATGGCATGTGCCTTGTTAGCAGTTTTTCAGATTTTATTTTTTCACAAAAGGAGCTTTTTTTATACATATAAATTAAACAATATAAATGCAGATTTTTAAGGCATTTGAAAAATTATATGCATGTAAATATTACCATAGAATGAAAGACATAGGGGCCTATTCTATAAACTTCTATCGAACTAACTCATCGAGTATTTTGAGCAGTTCCCGAACGATTTGGCAAGTTTGCAATTCGGAAAGCTCCGATAACCTGCCAAACTCGTGCAGGAAGTGAGTGTATCTATGGCCCTTTTGGGCTATAGATAAACTCAGTGACAAGCAATTCCTTTTTTTTTGGCAAATGCAAATTGTTATGTATTTTATTGTTGTGTATTTTTGGTGCTTGGTTTTATTTAATTGTTTTTTTTTTTTTGGTGATTTTTTTATTTAATTGTTGTGGATTTTTGGTGCTTGTTTTTTTATTGGAATGTATTTTTGGTGCTTGTTTTTGTTATAGGTTGCCCATTGACTGTCATAGTGGCAAAACATGCCCATTTTATATGGGCATGGTGTACCACTGTGTGAATCAATGGGTAGAGTGTTCGGGTAGTTGCCCCAGTGAGGGTGGTTAACTGCTAAGTGGATTAAGGGGTTAGTTGCCATTAGTTTGTTTTTTGATTGTACTGTTTCTGTCGAGGACATGGACGCGGAGGACGGTCCATCATCTTGGCAGGGGTAAGTAGAACTTTTATTTACTTTATGCTGGCTGGATACTATTTTATATTTTAATGGGCAAATGAGCTATTATACAGTTCTGGATAATAGTAATTTTGCCCATTATTCTACTGTATGTGTTGTGTAGGGTTGTTGGCGGTAGAGGAGGTGGGTTGTAGGTTTGTTGTATTTTAATGTTTCTTGGGGGCAGAGGGATTGGGTGAAGGGGGTAGTTGCCCCAGTGTGGGTGGTTAGGCCTCTCGGGTGTGTAGCTGGAGTGGTTAACCACTTCGTTACCATAGAGGTTACCACCGCTATGGTAGTGATGGGGTTAACTCTTCCCGCATCCTTCCCGGCAGGCCTAACCACCCACCCTAGGCAACTACCCCCTTCATCCACCCCCTGTACCCCCAATACACGGGTGTTCAGGTTTAACTCCATTGCCTTAGCAGCTAGCCGCTAAGGTAACAAAGCTGTTTCTATTTACATTTTAATACTAGTGTACAGGAGCAGGGGTTCTCCAGAGCTGAACCACATTGATTTCATCCCCGGAGCCCCCCTGCTTCCCGAGTTATAAGACCAGGTATGGGGTGCCGGTATCCCCTGTGCATTTAAATCTCCCACGTCACGTTACCGGGACATTTAAACGCACAGGAGATACCGACACCCCATAAAGGGGTCTGTATCACAGGAAGCAGGGGGTCCCGGACCTAAAATGAATGCGGCTCAGCTACAGAGACCCCATGCTACAGTATACTGTTATTAAAATGTAAATAAAAACACTGCGATCACCAGTAAAAGCTGTGCAGGGGAGGCAGCTCTCTCTGTGCAGCTCTCTATGCAGCACTTCCAGACTGCGACCAGATCACACGGGGGAAAACTTTGAGAGAGGCTGAGATGCCATCGCTGCTGTCCTGCACGGTATTGATATTTTCCTACCTCACAGTTCGAGACTTGTGGCAATGCTTTTAGATTCTTTCTGAATACCGTGATAACACAAATTACAAACTGTTCGAGATGGCAGCAAATTTATCGAAGCTACTAGAATAGGCCATAGACTTTGATGGCAGAACGGAACCACTTGGTTCTGCTCAGTTCTCCTATCTGCTGTCATCAAAGACCTTGTTTGATCCTTTGCTTTCTTTTATTTTTAGGATAGCCTTATGTCTATACTAAGCATTTCTTTAATTCCCCTACTATATTAACTCCTACCAACTCTGTTGATGGTCTACTCTATTCTATAAATCCACCTCTCTTTATTTGAAGAAGTACTTCCTCACATTACCGCTGAGCTTGCCACTCACCAGCTTCAAAACATGATCTCTTGTTATAGCACTTCTATTACCCCCGAAACATGCTTCACTTCTGCACTTAAATATTATGTACCTTACAAAATATAGGTTAGTTGGTGACATGACCAATCCACATATACACATTTATTGCTAATATTATTGTCATTAATGTAATTATCAAAGCTATTGCTGGTGTAACATGTTATATATCACAATCGTCAGATACGGTATTGTATCTGATGCCAGAGAATCATTTTTGGATATGCTGTAAGTTGTGTATTTCTAAATAACAACCAGGATCAATATCTTACACTTTTTGATTTCTCTGCATGTGTACGTTAGTACGTTATACAAAGGAATCTCAAAGCCTTTACAGTCAAGAATTGGACAGCACTATTGAGAGGGCTTGATATTCAGATACAGAGTATATTATTAATGCCTTGCTTGGAGCATGCATTTCCATTAAGCCTGCAGAAAAAGAAGCCAATAGGAAGCCTTTTCTTTTTCAGTTTTACCCAGTGATACAAGTAAGTAGCACAGGACTCCAGCTATAAATAGAAATATTATTATTTCCCATAGGAAATTAAGGAGCTTTACAACCACATTTTCTATAATTGTACAGCTAAAGCCTGTGATAGTGGGGGTGGCTTTAGGCTCTATCTTCATGCATTCAGCATCAAGTCATAGTCACATATCCCAACAAGCATCATGACAAATTTGTCCATCAAACTACTTTTAAAAGGCATGTATAAATCAACACATCCAGATCTAATTTGTCATCTTCCAATCAAAGGCCATTATTTTGCAAACTTCTTCAACTTCTAGCCATTCGTCCATTCGAGCAAGCAACCAACTTATTTATTACAGCTTCAGTACATCTGACCTTCTAAGGATTCCTCTGACTAGGAGAATTTATAGTCTATACAACCTAAGTTTCCTATCATACGTGTTTTGAGCTTGTCAAGAATTCTACCAAAGTCATCTACCTTGCTGCAAAAGTGATTGTCAGAAGGTGTCCTCGTGACCTATTACCCAACATATGATAAATGGTCCAGTCAAGGCTCTCGACCTTCTGCAAATCTATCTCACCCCGCAAAACCCGGACTGTATTCTTCTCCTTATCAATCTTCAACCTCTGTACCAGTATTCATGCCCTTCTTATGAAAACGTCACATTAGCCTTGGTGCTAAACCATTTTCTATTTCAGGTTACTCATTCAAATTTGACATAGCTTCTTCAGCCTCCAGAAACCAGATTCCACTCCATATGATAACAAACCTCAGCAGATTTAAATCCTACTACCTATTGAAAATCCTACTGTTAGGGAAATACATCCCTAACTCCACATCTGAAATTCGCCTTACATTTACGATTCCCTTCCTCTTAATTGCCCGGAGAGATGGCTCTTTTGTAAAGAATGTATCAGTAGAGATTTCTCCCATGAGGAGTTTTTCTTCTCCTTAGTGCTGAATTACGACTTACTGTGAGTCCAGAAAATAATTCCTTTATTTTGTCCCACTTTCAGGCCTAACCCATTCATCGCCCAGGCCAAAGCTTTCCTCAACAAACTTCATATTCTAATATCCGTAGGGAACAAACACAATTGCAATATACTGGTGGTCAAATGAGTAGGGAAAAGGGGCCGATGGCTACCCTCACAATCATGAGCTTTAATGTCAAGATTACCTCCCGCAATACTCAACCTAGACCTGTAGGGACGCGCAGAGGAGTCAAGTTCAGGCCCAAGGCTGGTAGGAACTAGAATCTCCCATGAGGCCAGTGGCCATCTTAGGTTAAGGTATATAATCCCCAAACAGCCTGCTAGTTGTTGCTTGTCAACTTATTTTATTCCTCAGCAGCAGTCTAGCTATTCTTTTGCCCACTTTGTCTTTTCCTGGCTACCATTACCATGCATCTAGTGCTGCAGACTTGAAAGATCCCTTTTTGTTTTGCCATTTTCATTAACTGCCTTGCTGTGAGCATTAAACACTATCTATTTCACTTACATCAGTCTCTTGTTGTTTTTGGGGTTTCCGTGTTACCTCAGAGGGTTCCATAATCTGGAGAAATAGCCCCTACTGTCCCGATCTCCATATAATTTAGACGCCCTAAGGGTAGGCCTTACACCATTTTATTGTCCAGGCCAATGATCTCCTCAATAACTCAATAAACAAAATAAGGAAAGAAACGTGACATTATAAAATAACTTGGTTTATCCAATATTATCCCAAACAAATATACTGTATTACTTTGACTTTGATGTTGTTCATTTTTAACTTTAAGAAGATGCATGAAATATGCAGTCCTCTTCAATGCTGATTTTACTCTTTCTCTGAAAATCCATGAAATCCACGATGTTTGAGGGAACGTTAACTGTGCCTAAGTACTTGGTAATAAAGGTAAACAACGTGATTAGCCAGTACAAACAGTACAGACCATTCAGAAAAATGTTGTACTATATCATGGTGCAAGTAACAGTAGTTTAATACAAATTCCCACATATAATGTGAGTGTTGGTGGAGCAGGCAAGTCATTTTTTTTACAAATTATTGCCTGCAGTGGATAAAAAGCAATGGGCATATGTTTTCTTTTTGTTGTTGTATGTATTTTACTTACCATGGGGCCCCGAAGAGCTCAACTGGGACGCTTCTGGCTCTAGGGACATACCGGTTGATAGTAAATTATACTTATCTCCCAGACAAGAATACTTGTCTAGGAAAGTACATTGCTTCAGCAGCTAATAGACAATCCCAACATCATCGGTAGCTGATGTCACGGCTTTCTATTGGTGACCCTGGTGGTCATACTTGTAGATTTTTGCCAGAACCTGACAAAAATGAAAAGTTACATACAGTACACATGCAACCTGGGGTCCCGCAGAGTTCTATGGCACCCTACAGATCTACTAATATATGAAATGAAGTGCCTGAGGGGAAATGGTGTTCTCAGTAGAGGTTTCTCCCAGAAGAGTGGTAAAGGGCTTTGTTGGATAATAATATTTCTTTTTTAAATAAATGATTACATGACAACACACAAACGTTAACATTTATTTTACCAACAATGTTTTGTTGATTTTAAACTGTTAGCATTATTATTACCACAAATGATGCGCTCCATATTCTGTGACCTTATGATTCTCGGTAGGACTGTGTGGTACAGTGGACATTTTTGCTGATGACGATGTCAGCAACGAATAATTTTAGCTGGCATTGAGATATAAGCAGTCTGCAGAAAAAAAAAATACTAAGTACACACATTTTAATAAGACATGGGCCTCTGTGCTCAAAACTCACTTTATCAATTAGTGGCTTAGACAGGCTGCTGATTGTTCAAGAAACAGCAGTGTGACATCAATATACATTTCTTTTAATAAGTATGCAAGCGCTCTTGAAGTTCTGTGCTGATGGACTTATCTGAACTGTATTTTATTGTGAAGGCAGCATTCTATGAAAAAATAGTTTCACCATTTCTATAGCTTTAAGTCAGCGCTGCGCAATCTTTCCTGCTCGCGCCCCCCCTCGTGCTTTCCTCCCTGCTCACGCCCCCCCCTCCCTTACCTTCTCTCTGGCTCCCGGCGTCAAATTACGTCGCAGGGTCACGTGACAACGTGATATCACATGACCCCATGACGCCGCATTGCCATGACAACGCGTCGCTGAAGAGAAGGTAAGTTAGTTGCAGAGGCCTCACGCAATCCCCCGGCATTAATTTAAATGCCTTGGAGGAAGAGCGTGGGACCCCTGCAACCGCCCACACCCCCCCTGAATAATCTTGTGCCCCCCTGCCAAACTGCATATAAAGTTCTGTCATATAACAATTAGTCCAGTATGTTTTACTATATGTAGTAGAAAAATGTAGATAAAGTAAGTCCCTATCCTATTATTTTAATTCCTGCAGCAGAGGTTAATTGTTTTTTTAAGGTCAAAGGACATAAGATATACATATATCAAACATTGTCTTCTTAGATAAGATATAGGGCCAAATTGACTAAGTGATGCTAATCTATAAACCATATTGCAGGCCATTCACTGGAATGGACCATAAGGTGCCTTTCAGCTTAGCACTGCTATGTACAGTAAGTATGGATCTTAATAGATTATACTTATGGAAGCCTTCCACCACCAAAGTAAATTATACTGGCTATCCACAAGACTATTATTTCTTTAGTTATTATTGTTATAAGTTCCATATGAAAACTAAAACCAGTCCATTATAACATACAGTAGTTATTTCCAATGCCAACTACAGCATTTTCAACAAAATAAGGCATTTACAATTCTTACAGTACACCAGCATGTTAATGTAACATCTTTACAATAACACCATGCTAATGTAAAAGTAATGAACATGCTTTTATTTGCGAGTTATTTTTTGCAATTTGAACATTTGTAATCTAACACATTTTTACATTAGACTTATTTAGTTCACATTGTAGATTTCAGTGACATCATGTGGCTAACAGGAAGATTTGCAGCCTGATCCTGCCACAATGGGGAAATTGTATGCATGATTAGATCAGTTCCTCATCCTATTATTTTGATGGGTGTTTGTCTCTTTCTACATAAGAGACATGGTGCTGTTTGTATCTTTCTTCATAATAAACGTGACAGGAGGCTAAGCAAGATGCTGACACTGAAGTAATTCAAGTATTATTGTGCGGGCCACCCTGAACTTAAATTAAAAAGCAATTGGCCAATGTGGAAAATGATTTGAGATCTTTTGTTTCTTGGTACCTCTTTATCGGTCTGGCCTTGCCTTCATTCTACTTTTGCTTAGGTCTTTGGTCCACCTCTCTCTTTTAGTTACAATACTGCCTCCTGTCACGGCCTCTACTTAACTCCTATGTCAGCCCATGTTCTGTTGTGCTATAGCTATACTACTCTTTCTCACCATCCCCATCTTGTGATGTCTCCATCAAGCTACTCTCTCTGCCAGTGTCTCATCTATCTACCTAGATATCTACCGACCAAGCCACTATGTCTGCAATTGTTAGTAACACCTCCCTGCCAATATTTTTCTAGTTACATTTTTTCTGTCTTTTTTTTAACGTCAAATTACCTTTTTCGGTGTATTCTTTTCTCAGTTACCTTCTTGGTTATCTGTTTTTCTTTTCCACCTATCTTTGTACATTTGTAATGATTTCTATTTGCCTCTATAAAGATTTGTTCTATCCCTGTTTGTATCTTTCTTTCTGTTTACCTCACTTTTACTCTTCCTCACTCTGTCTCAGGAGACTGGACACAGCTGCTTCGTGCTTAACTGTAGTTGGATGAGCACAGTTAAATCTGGAGAGGGGATAAACTGAAGCCCCCCTTTGGGTCCATATCATTTACCAGTTGTAGCCACAAGAGACATGGATTGGTTTTGTTGAGTGGGTTATAAGGTCATTATAAACTTTGTCACTTAGATAAGTAATACATGTATTGATGTGCATGTTGTGTAATGGGTTAAAATGATTCCTCTCTTGTGCTGCAGCTTTGACATATTTCTTGCAGTACTTCAAGGGGTTTGGTAAAACAGCTGTTTTGCTGGATTATCTCTAAACCTAGTGGCAGTATCTCTAGTTTGGAGTGTGCTGCTAAATGGCCATACTTTATCCTTTTTACTGTCAGAGAAGCATGCAAAGCATTGTGAAGGTGTTCAATATATCTGTTGCTGCAAGAATACCCTGTGAGAGCACACAAGTCCTTTCCACGAAATAAAAGCAGTCTATCAAAAGAAAAATTAAGCATTAATCCCTACATGAGTCTTCAATTATTTGTTGTTACAGGAATAATAGAGATACTTTCAAGAAAGTTCTAA
Organism: Ascaphus truei; assembly: GCF_040206685.1. NCBI lineage: Eukaryota > Metazoa > Chordata > Amphibia > Anura > Ascaphidae > Ascaphus > Ascaphus truei. Next base: position 171,790,881 of record NC_134483.1, read on the forward strand.
GGAAATCTGTCACGAGGGTGTTGAACGCACAGTGATGGAACAAAAGGATAATTGTGTTTTATTATGAATCGGAGCTTCCTTTCCAATGAGTGGAATGTTTTTATAGCACAAAAATCACATGAGCTGTGATTACGACAAATTACATTTTTAAGCTTGTGTAATGTATCATGTAGCTCTAATGAAACCAACGTGCAGCAAGAACAGCAGCTTAGGTGATATCACTGATACATTACAGTACATTCATATAAACAAATCTGGGCTTCTTGTGGTCAAGAGGAGAAAGAAGAGATATTAAGAGAATGGTCAAATTAACTAACGTGAAACAAACGCCATTACTGAAAATGAGGGATTCTGGTCTTCGGTTTTAATTGAAAAACATTGGGAAACCAGTAATATCATCTTACACTTTCTGTTAAAACTGATAAAAAACAAAACAAAAATGAAGCATAATGACTTGTAGCGTTCCACTTCTGGTAGCAGTCCAGCTCCAGTTAGGAGACAAAGGCAACGCAATGGGAGTATGGAGACGAAAGAAAGTGAACAGATAAATACCAAATTCAAGTGTCTCAAATGTTTAATTGTTAATGATAATCACAGTTTTTTTAATCAAATGAAAACACTGTAAAAACAATAAACACTGCATTTACAAAAATAAACAAATAAACTCTGAGAAATGGAATTCCTATTAAGCTTGCGAAAATCTTCTGCTTAGCATCCAATTGATCGCTTTAATAATCAATTTGACTAGTACTGTAGTTAAAAAAAAATATATATATATATATATATATATATTTATATTATATTGTTTATATTTATAATATTTAATTCCCCAAAGATGTTATGTCGGGGAAAACCAAAAATTGTGGCATATTTATCTACAATTGTAAGGGCAAGGTCCCAGACTCACTGGATCCTATTATAGTGGGGCTTTTCTGTGTAGGGGCAACAGCTGGAAATGATGAGGCAGCTGCAGCACCAACAACTTGATCTTCAGCATGTCTCTTTGCAGAGCCCTGACTACGTTTTCCAGTCTTCGTATATATTTACATTGGAAACGTAGAATATTCTCCAGTCTTCATGCAGTAATGACTTGAGTCTTAACCCTTTATACCGGGCAAGACTTGCATTCTATGACTACAATGTTGTAATCTTTGGAAGGAGAATTAATTCATAATAAATATAGTTAACATTTCAGAGCATCATCCTTGGTCCTGGATTTTGGCATCTAAGGCTGTGGCCACGCTGCCTCTGAGCGCACCCATGCTTGAGAGCGGTGATGTCACAAACTTTTCAAGCATGAAAGCAGGCCGTCCTGCATAATTTTGCAAGTGGGGGGGGGGGGGGGGGGCGTGGATTTGGGCTCTTTCTGTGTGTAATGTGTGTGTTTATGTGTGTCGGTGTGGCTGTGTTCTGTGTGCTGTGTGCATTGACTGCTACTGAGCGCGCTTCAAAATCAATTTTCTTTGTCTCCCCAAGCGCCGAGCTTGGGAGAGCATGCGTGCGCAGCGTGAGTGTGGCCGTGCAGAGTCACATTCACTGAAGTAAAAGCGCCAAGCGCGCTCAGCGGCAGCGTGGACGCAACCGAAACAGAAAATAAATTATTATCATTTTGATGATGGCGAAACTAAAATAAAGATAAAAGCACAAAATAATCTTGATATCCTAAAAATATAATGTCCATATTGGATTGATAAGAAACATAAAATGCAAATGCAGTTGTTTAATCGGGATCTTCTCACCCCAGGAAGAATATGTCATGCAATAGATAATACAACTGCTTAAACATATTGTTACTTACAGTAAATGTAAACACTTTATTTCTGAAAATTAAAGCATCGGATTCCGTTACTTTTAATAACTTTCTTTTTTTCTGGTATTTTTTGTTTTTTGTTTCCGTGATTCAGAATCTGAAGATATTTAACAAACATTGTGCCAGATGCACTAAGCTCAGTTAAATCAGGGCGGTCATCAGGTTAATTACATAGGTAGCAGACTTTTTTCTCCCTGAATTCAAAGGGTATCCATTAAGCTAATTACAGGGTACATGCCAAAACAACGTCCATTTAACTCATTAGCATAGGGTTAACGTTAGGTTAATTTAGCACCACCTTGTGTTAGCTTAGAATAACCTGATGTTAATACATGTCTTACCTAAAAGGTGTCATTAGCTCCATCCAGACCCTTAAATTTGACTCTGGAGAGAGCCAACGCCACCTTTAGGTATGATGTCATGTCCCTGCGTTAACTTGAATGGCCTTTAGTGGATATGCGATGTTAGGGTGTATACCTCTTTGACATATCATTAGCACTAACAGCTGGGGGGAAAAAAACTACATTATTTAAGGAGTAGCACTGGGTTAACATTGTTATTTGCTGTAGTGCATAGTCTTTATGATTAAACTAATGTTAATTAAGTAATAATCCCCGAAGAACTGGGCATTACTGGCCAATAATGACCTGGCTGGAAGAGTTCGCCTCGGGCCTTTAATCCAGCCAGGGCATTATTGGCCAGTAATGCCCTGTTCTGAGGGGATTATTACTATTATAGGCTAAATGTAGGCTTTTTTCATAAATAATAGACACTTTTGTATAGTTATATAGATTTTTTATTAAAATAAAATAGTAAATACTTTAAAGCACCTCTATATACACTTACACTGCAGCTATCTATATCCACACACTGCTGTCCCCTCTGTGTACACACACACACACACACACACACACAAACACACACTTACACTGCAGCTACACACACCTACACTGCAGCTACACACACCTACACACACACACTGCATCTACACACACCTACATCTACACTGCAGTTACACACACACTGCAGCTACACACACCTAAACTGCAGCTACACACACACACACAATGCAGCTACTTAGGACAGTGACAGGGAGACTGAAGCTACAAACAAACTGTAGACAGCCACTTATTTTTCAGCTACACACCACACTCTCTCTCTCCCTCCCCAATTCAACCGAATCTGTCAGCTCTGTTCACGGAGGGAGTGGGAGGAGTCACTGCCTGCTGCTATCTGGCCAATCCCCTGCCCTGTCTGAGAGCTGTTCCTGCCTCCTGACCAATCCCCTGCTCTGTCTCAGAGCTGTTCTGAAAGCTGATTGGCTGGAAATAAACACATTGGAAATAAACACATTGCAAGTTGCAAAAATTCTGGGCATTACTAAATGAATAATGCCCGGAATTTTAACCAATCAGAGAGCAGGGATTTCAATAATGCCTGGAATTGTACAGCTTTAGCCTATCATTTAGGTTAACGTTAGGTTAAATAGGCTTAGTGCATCTGGACCACTGTGTCAGTACATAAATGTAGCCAGTGTCTGTTTGTCAGTGAATTCCAAATTCCAAAGCTCTACAGTATCATTCTGTGGCGAACTCCATGCAGATCAGTTTTGCAGGAACAAAATGCCACAACTATGTATGTACTATATCAGCATTGTTTGGGTGATGCATGTGCCTTTAACCTTTAACAATAGTTTATATAAGATATCGAACTTTGGCACATGCTAACATTTTCAACACTCCTATGGGTGGTATTATCCAATATGTATCTCTGTATGTATATCTTTATTTATATGGCGCTATTAATGTACATAGCGCTTCACAGCAGTAATACATGTGACATAAATCATATAAACAACAAATAATACAAATAACACATAATGGGAAGAAGGGATTTCAGACATAAAAGTGACATTTAAGGAAAGGAATCCCTGCCCCGAAGAGCTTACAATCTTACCATAGCAAACTAAAGCCAATGTGCCACCTTGTATGTATGTACTGTATCTATATTTCTGTACTGTATCTATATTTCTTTTATATACTGTAGCACCAAAATGGCACACATCTTTACTGAACCAAAAATCGAATAACTGCAGGGAAATGGCTCCACGTTCATTTGTTTGTTTAGGCTTTTGTTTTGTCCAAATAATAATAGTGCAGATTAAAGCTTAAGAAAATCCATCTCTGCTTTCACATTTGCCTTTAAATAATGTTAGGTTTATTTGTCCCACTTTTTTTTTTACAATACTGTATCTTTAGAACATATACTTATTTCCATTGGTTTAGACTTTAGAGCCATAAATGTGCCTGATTTATGACCCAATCCAAAACGATGGAACATTGCGGTACAGACCACATTTGCCAAAAGGCTTTATTGTATTTATACAAAAATGTCATCAAAAACACTCCTCTTATCTTATAGCAAAATAAGTGATAAAAGTAAGCCTATAAATAAATGTAAAAAAAATAGTAATACTACTGTATCATCTATCACCGTCAAGCTTTTAGCACGGCTTTTATTCCTTGTAAAGTAACCAGGCCTCCAACCAAATGAACACGTTTGGGGGAAATATCAGTACCCCATATCAGTATAGTACAATGTAGCCTACTTTAGAAAGTTATTTCTTCATATGCCATGCGTTGGGAGGTTATATAGCTGCCCGATGGTAAACCAACGCCTTTCATGATAACATAAAAAAAAACAGAGATCACAGCAGAAAGTGGAAATAAGCTCAGCTCTTTATCATGAATTTCTAAAATGTCCTAATATTTTCAAGGGAACCTAGAGCAATAATAAGCTTCCATCTCCCCATTGTGCCTCCGGGTAAAAATCCAATGCTCAGGCAAGTCTGATCTGACAACCTACAGCATAGAGGCCGAGCTCCTGTTGTTAGATAACTGGGTTTAATGATCACAGCAAGCCAGACTGAAATGTTATTGGTGTGCTGCTATGTGACCGTGACAGTGTTGACACTAAATCAAATTCAATTAGCAAGATTGTGCTAATGACTTATATGCTGCTTTGTATAGCAGGACAGCATTTTGAGGAAAAAAAAAAACCCTGGACTGCCATTGATGAGGAAATTAACCCTTCAATGCTTCAGTTAAATGCAAATTATTGCCTTGCTGGCCACTGTCAATAAAGGGGTTAAATGATGAGCCTGTGATGAAAGGCTGATTGTTGCTCTTACATTAATGAGAAGTAATGCTTGACAAGCAAATCCCTTTACAAATGCATCGGCTGGGGAGGGCCACAGGATAAAAAGAGGAATGAAGCAAGAAGTTTCTTTTGTCCTTGAGTGCTCTTGAAAGAAAAATGTGAAACTGTAGCAAAGCCGTTAACACATCAACTGCCAGAGGGGCTACTCTGGCAATCAAGAAGTCAAATCAGCTGAAAAACACACTGTCAGCCAATAAAATAACTGTGCAACGTTACCATGCCTATATTCTGTAACCTGTGTGTCAATAAGTGTCACCGGCGATGCCCATTAAGCACTTTCCTGTATCACACATTCGAGGAATTCTTGGACGATGTCCCAACAGTAGCTACACGGCAGCTAAAAGGAATAGAAGCTCCTTTTAGACAGAGCAACAAAGCAATGAGACGAGGAGACGTAGGATCAAAGTTCACACATAAACTTTCACACCCATTATCATTATATTATATTATTTTTTTTAAGCATTCATATCCCTCTTCTTACACCTGATATGTACTCGAGGAAGGAAGTGAAAAGCAGTCTGAATTGTGTTATGCTATCCATCACTCATCTTAAATAACTCGCTATTGAAAGAACGAAGCCTCGGGAGATATTCGCCGATGGGAAAAGTAATTTTTTATACAGAATGTTTCTAAATAAGACAAGTGTCTCACAGATTTGCTTCCATTACATTTCTTACCTATGCAAATCATTGTATTGCATACTGAATATGATATTTCCACTGTAATAAGTAATAACCTTTTTTCTTTAACCCAGACGTTTCTCTTTTCTTCTAAATTGCATAAAAGAATCATGTCCCACGTCAGTGCTTAGCAATAATGATTTCACATTACAAAGAGGAGGCCATTTATTTTTAAGCTTTGTTTTTCGGCCGGCAAAACAGAGAAGAAAAACTACAAAAGAAGTCAGCTTAACATGTCCACTGCCAGAGGAGCCTGCAATGCATCTTGCTATGAATGCATCAATAGACTTTACCTTATCTAGCCCTACTGTACGTTCATCTTCTTGTAATGAAGGTGATAATGGGTAGGAGATACTAGGGACACATATGGAGTTTATCAAACACTGGACTAAGTATAAGTCATTTTGTTTCCATCACGTCTCAGGTAGAGGATACTAATCAGCATTACATGTAAAATAAATGTAATTAGCCTCTAGTCCAGGGGTGGGCAACCTATTTTTCAATATAGCCACAGGTGTGGCGAATTAGAAGTGAAAATAGCCACACCATATAAAAATTGAGGTATTATGTTGCGCATGCGAAAATTTTAAACACACACTGTTTCTCAGGGCCGTTCTATAGTTTGTGCGCCGGAGCCTGTGCGAACGCGCGTGCACATGAAGCATCCTTTTTGTGTGTATGCTGTGAGCGAGTGAGGCACTGTGTGTGACTGTGTGTGTGTGTTATAAATACGTTTGAAATAAATAAAGAAATACTTTAATAAATTATTTATTAACATTGTACATACACACACATTTCAGCGGCGGTAGCGAAATCTTTTTTTTCCTCATCCTCCCTCTTGTCGGCCGGTCCCACGCTCACTGCCGTGCGCGCGCGGCACCATTATAGAAAGGCTGACAAACCTCAGCCAACTGTAACTGCCACACGCACACACGGTGCAGCAAGCGCACACACTATAGAACGGCCCTCAGACCGCAACCCCCCCTCATCCTCTCATGCCACCACCACTACCCTCCTCATCATAATCTCCTCACCCCCCCCCTCATCACCATCTCATTTAACCCCCCTCATCATCTCCCCCAGCATCCTTGATCTCCCCCCAGCACTCTTGAGTCCCCCCCCAGGCACCCTTGATTCTCTCCCCCCCTCCCCCCGGCAACCTTGATTCTCCCTCTCTCCCCCCCCACCCCCCAGCACCCTTGATTCTCCCCGCAGGACCCATGATTCTCCTCCCAGGACCCTTGATTCTCCCCCCAGGACCCTTGATACTCTCCCCAGCATCCTTTCTGCAGTCCCCCTCATCAAGCATCCGCACCCCCACCCCCAATGCCTACCAGATTGCGGCGCGCCGCCGATGGAAGAAGTGGCGGTGGTGGCAGCCGGGCGGCAGTGGTGGCGGGCTGGCATTTTTGGATGGCGGGCGGTACGGGTGGCTGGCTGGCAGGCGTGCAGCACATTACGCAGGATCGAGCTGGGGGGGTGTGCGCATCAGCACGTCACGCTGGAGCGGGCTCGGAGGGGATGGAGCACACGTTGGAGCAGGCGGGGGTGTATGAAGGAGGGGAGCATGTTACACAGCTGGAGCACGCTCCTTCCCTACCAAGGAAGGGGAGAGGGGGTTGAGGGGGCCGTCGCGGGCCACAGAGAGGGTCAAGGCAGCCCTGTTCGCCACAGTTTCCCTGCCAATTCGCCACAAGTGGCGAATGGCGATAGGGTTGCCCACCCTGGCTCTAGTCTAAGGCACGTCAATCCTTTCTATAATATATCACACATATTTGCAGATTGTGACTTGTGTAGGGTAAAATCCTTACTAGCTTGGGTGCAGTTTCCTTGTTCACCGCCTCCGTGTAGTTTCACTTCTCATTTTGTATTTGTGTGTATTGCTAATGAGGAAAAGCGAGGTACAGTATTCTATGATCACTCAGTAATTAGAGCCTCCTATACTCATATGGTGTAAATGCAGACACAGTTATATTCATGTTCAGTTAATGCCTACACTAAAGGGGTCAAGTCCTGGCTGCAAAACTAGTGCAAAAATACTGCACCAGATTTATTCATTAGGAAAATCCCATTCGTTTTCAATGATACACTAGGTGTGTTATTTTGTTTGCCCCAGTTCTGCTGTTGAGTGGCTTTGATAAATTACCTGCTATTGCATCATTGCTGCCTTTGATAACCCTTGTGAAATATTGTGAATGATAAATGATCAGCTTTCTTTAGATTCATTCTTCTTTTGGTGGTTTAGAAGCTTATGGTCTTTTGGTGAATATCTTAATGATGATCTGTAGCAGACTAATTGGACATACATAATTAAGGAGATATTTACTTACAGGCAGTTTTAGCATTAACACTTGCTATGCATGCCCACACGTTACTTTGCTAAAAGTATGCTCTTACTGTATATATCATTTACAGCTGAAGTAGTAAATGCAATCATACCTTTTTCACATAAAACTAGTGAGACTGCAAGATATCTTAGCAAGTAGGTTGTGTAGAGAATCTGAGTGGGGCTTATTCTGTACAACCTGAAGGGGCTATTCGGATCCTTTTCGGACGGAAATAGCTTGAACTGGCAGTTCAGCAGATATACTGTAGGGCCATCTTTTACATCTGCTGAAGCAGCTGTGGGGGCCATTTTTGGCCCAAATTCCCCATAGACTTCAATGAGGTATTTTGACAGTAATTGGTCTGATCTTCCGCTTCTAGAGATACATAATAAGGCCCAGAGAGGAAGGTCTATATAGTTGAAAATAACAAATGACGATATTAATTCATAAGAAAAATACTTTATGACTTTATCTCTCTCTATATATCTATATATATAGTGTATGTGTATAAATGAGTATATAAATATATATATATATATATATATATATATATATATATATATTTAATCTTAACATTGTGTATATAAGAACGACATGCACCCTGCATTAGCATGCTAATGCTTGAAGTGAGTGCCATATGTATATATATATATATATATATGAATGTTATACTAAATATATATACATATATATATACATACATATACACACACACATAAAGACATCATTTTGTAACCTGCACAGGTCAATGGTATCATGGTACAGTTCAGTAGAATGACCCGCACTCCTGAATACATTTTCTAAGGAATTTATTAATAAAGTAAATAAAGTAATTCATGTTTTGATCCCCACGATGACTTTTCTTAAGATGTGAAGATAAGTGACTATTTAAATCCCCCAGTGAAGAAACCCATGAATAGTGAAATACATGACATCAAAGAAATGTGCATAAGTCAAATTAAGGACATATATAGCACATTAGATACCTAATTAAAAAAAAAACATCGACATACCCCCCAAACTGTTAAAACAGTATGTGTAACAGGAGATACAACGTAATGTTACAAATGTTGAAGAAAAGTCCTCCTTTGTGCTGGTCCTCAATGTGGTGTGTTGGATAGTGATACTGTAGGAAAAACATCAAAATAAAATGGTGTAAACCTTCTACACAACTACTAAAAGCAATAACACCACTTGTGCGTGCATATAATAATACAGCACCAAAACACAATAGAACAAGATCTAGAAAATACCCAGTGAAACTCTTTCACAACTAAAGTATAGTGAAATAACGTGTAACCATATAAACTTTAAATGGATATACTGTAATTAACACAGACAGTGCTTAATAGAATCTAGATAAGAACTAGATGTGAGCAAATAATGAGGTATCTGATGGCAAATATATACTTAGCTCCAGAATGGAAAAGGATTGATGTCCTTTATTGTACCATGAGTTTTTTTCTCTTCTCTTCCTTGCATTCATGCCAATCGTAATGGACATGGATAATAATGATATCAAATATAGCTGAAGGACAAGACTGAACTACTGTATACCTATAAATCAAAGTATTGGTCCTAGTCACCTGGAAGAAGATATAAAAATATACTAGACACTAGAAGGGGACCACCTTAAGCAAGCCCTAGTAACAAAATCATACCGTAGGTAAGTGGTCCTAATCAAAGGACTAATGATGAAAATTAGGCTATAGGTCATAATTAAAGGAAAACATATTCTCGGTATATGTTACAGGGGTGTTGGTAAGGTGTTAGAGACCTGAAATTTATCCTATCAGTATATTCCACCCATGGGAGTCATTATCATGTCATTAAAGACTATGGTAATTGTAAGGCACCAACCCATATGTATTTTGTCACTGGTAAGGGGAAAGTGGAGTCAGTACAGGAAGGGCACGGTACCATCTAGATAATCCAGGATCACACATAACTGATGGTTATATGCCAGTTAAATCAATTGGAGACATTAAAAAGACACACAGAACAGTAATAATAAAATATAGGACAAGGGGGAAATGATACTGCTTGCTATAGTGAGGACACCCAATTGATTGCTGTGAAAGTACCAGATAAAAAAACTAACATTTGAGGCAAAAAATAACAGTAGGGTCACTAAACTGGTAGACTCGTTAAAAAGACATAGAAAAATGACAATATGTGTATCACCTAGGAAAAGGGAACATATGGCTCATAGCGCTTGCTAGTGTAAAAAAAGGCAGCAACTTAACATCTGTCCAAAAAACAGGAAAAGGAGACGTTGATATTCAACCCTTGTTGAATTATGTCAAGAGTGTATATCCAAAGAGCCTCACATTTAAAAAATAATAGGGAAATATCACTTCCCTGTGGTGGGTGTTTAACCTGTTATATTAGCATACAATGGAGGCTTGCGATGGGGTCATTTTTGTCCAATAAGTGTTGGGCCACCCATTGATCTGACAATTTGCCCCTGAACTCTGCCCTAATGTTGGATTGGTGCAAAGCCAGTTTTGCCAATCAGTCCTACCCTCATAATACGTATTATATGGACATTTTAATAATGTATACCACAGATTGTGATGCACAAGTCAGTCTCTGGTGTATTCCAAACAGTTTGTTGCTTTGAGGATGCGTGAAGGTGTGACCATTAATGAGATTACTGCCTGTTACAGATATTTTGGAGACATATGTATACAAGGAACTAATGTAGATGGTTCCTAGCGGTGGGTTTGAGCACAAAGTTTCAACCTGTATTTTTATGTGTTACTTTTTCACACAAATTTTAGACACCTTGTCACTTAATTTTGGTCACAGTGTATAATCTGTTTGCTTTAGGCAGGCATATAACATATGATTTTCCCTTTTATACATTGATTTAGATCATGTTAAGATTCACAATTCTCTCTATAACATGTGGAATCTACAGGAGCGCCAATCCTCTTACCTCCTTTTTGGGAGATACTGTTATAGATCCAAGGCATTTAAACACTGCTGGTTTTGGGGAATGGAAGTAGGTCTCAATCCTACGGTATTTGGTTTTTGGGTCAACTTGGACCAACATACAGTATCCCACATGCCTCTGCCTCTCTTATACTGTAGCTAAAGAGTGTTTTAGAAGTCGGTTTACAAGACAAGCTTTCATCTGGTGATAAAATGTTCCAGTGTGCCATCACCAACTTACTTATGCTGAAGGACAATGTGGAGAACTTATTGGTGATGACCAACCTGTGGGATTTAAGTTCATCAGACATGCTCTGTTTCAGTAAATTCACTCAATCAGGTGTCCTAGCTTTGTCTGTTTGTTGGTGTTCACAGGTCAGAGACAAATAATAACATCTCTGGAGAAATGTTTTGGCAATTTCATCGAGCTGTATATCCCTGTCAGCTATTTGCATGCAAGATAGTATTTGTCTCTATGGGTTTAACATAAATGCATGTTTTAAAGCAGCAGTCCAAGCTGCCGGGGTTTTTTTTTTTTACATTTTATTTTTTTTCCCCTTTAATATGTTCATCAATACAATCCACACAATGATAAGTAATTCTCTAAGTTGCTGATTGATCCGTTCTCCTGTGATCAATCAGTGAAGATTCGGCTCTAGGGTTCACAAAATGGCTGTCAGTGCAGCAGAAGAGGTCCAAAGATGCAAAGTTCTGTGGGGAAGATAATGTGACCAGGCAGTCACTAAATACAATTGGTGCACTGCTATAGAAAGGGCAGGGCTCAAAAAAGCGTGTGCCAGAGCCTGTTTCAGAAGAGAAAGGGGATGTGACTTTGTAAATGGTTGCTATAGAAACAAAAAATGCTTGTTACATTATAATACATTAAAAATATAATTTAGAGTTTAAAAAAATGCTACAAGTATTTTCTCATAATACAGAACTGATTTATTAAATAAAACACACATGTAGGATATTGCTTGGTCAGCTGCTTTAATGCAATTATTAATCCTGGTTAGTATGATGTTGAGGTAAGGGCTAAACCCTTTGCTCTATGTGCAAGTCAGTTAACTTGGTGAAGAAAAGTGAAAAGTAATTAGTGAATGTATCTTTTGTAGCCATGGTGTGTGAATTTAGGGATATTGAAGATATGTGCAAACTCAAAGTCATGCAATTAGACAGTGCCATATTACATCCCATGGCTGTACCCATTAACTGCAAGCAAAACTGAAAGTCATTTTTCTTATGTAGTACAAGTGGATGGGAAGAAGTAAGAAATCAATAGGTGTGTCTCTGTTCTTGGGAAAGTTGTTGACAAGGAGGTTGCGTAACGGCCTGAATGTCTTCCGTATGGGGAATTCAGGTATAAATGCTAGTGATGTCAAGAATAACGAGGAAGAAATCAGTACAAAGAATTGTTAGGGTCTCCAGAATATTGAAAAAAGTAGTAGAGTCTTTAAAAAAGCCAGGGAGGTAAGCAACTAGTTGAAGGAGGAAATCAATATATTGAGATATGGGTTGACACAAAGATCCCCTTCCCGAAATGATCGGTCTAAACTCTAGAGGGCTAAATCAGAGGTGCGCAAAGTGGGGGGGTGTGCCACTCAAGGGGGGTGGGAGAATTTCCAGGGGGGGCGCGGTGGCTAAAGAGGTCCCTCGCTCTCCCCCAAGACATTTAAATTAAATGCCGGGGGACCGCAAAAGGCCTCTACAGCTTCTCCTAATTGATTGTCGGCGACGCGCCGTCATGGTAACCAGCATAAAATTACACAGCAGGGTCACATGAGGGTGCGTTGCCATGGCAACGTGATGTCACATGACCCCGCAAAGTCTGAGCCGAGGAGGGGGGGGCATGAGCCAGGAGGTAGGCAGGCAGGTGGAGCGCAGGTTAAAAACCTTGCACACCCCTGCGCTATATGACACTGAAACCTACTGTAAGTACACTATCAATAAATGGAGTACAAGAAAAAACAAGAACAATACTAAGTAGAAAAAAACACAATCACAACTTATAGCAGACAAAGTGATAGCTTCAACTGATCAGTGTCCTCCCTTAAACAGATCCTGCTGCCACTGCACAATTACCTCACCACTAGAGATTGGCGGATCCACCCAAATCCGTTTCCCGGATTTTCTCACATTTTCCCCTAAAATCGGTTTCGCAGTGTAAAATCCGCAAACGGATTTGGGCAGTTTTAATCTGGATACAATCCATTGATGGATTTGTAGAATCCAATCCATGGATTCAGCAACTCACTGGCAAATTCTTACAAATCTGTCAATGAATTCCTGAATCCGCAGATTCTACAAATCTATCAATGGATTGGGGAATCCATGGATTGTTTTGGCAATAATAATAAAAAATCTGCAAAATGCAAATCGCCCTTTTTGGGATTGATTCGCTGAAATCCGTGGCCCAAAGGAACCGGTCAATCTGCTGCGGATCCAAATCAGCCCCCAAAATTCACCCATCTCTACACACCACCAGCCACATGAAAAATCTGCAGCAAAGATAAAACCGCATGAAAAAGAAAAAGGAGGATCCTTTATAGTGTAGTATTAAATGTAGCCCCCTTTCCCTATGCTTAAGGGAACTACGTGGGCAACTATGCATGCTACTGCACCTTTTGCTCACATGAGGCCTAAGCCTCTGCCTCTGGCAGCTGGGGTGAGCTCTTTCTCCTTGCGTGCAGCACCTCCACCTATGAGGGATCCCAGCGTTGACGGGATAACCCCACACAGGAACCAATATACAGTAATGAGTAATACACCACACATATGTATATAACTAAGCTTTACTGCTCACACTAAACACACTAAACGGTACCTACAATATAACACAGTGACCCAACACGTGATGGTTCCCCCAAAATACTGAGGGTGCCATTGCACCAATAACCCCTGGAGTCCTGTCTCAGCAATCCCACCCAAATGTGAGGTAGCGCTACCCCCTGTAGATGTAGGTGCACGTTGGGTACCTGCCTGGGAACTCCAGTACCCAGGTGCTGCTTGGCATGATGAGTTGGAGTGGATCCCATGTAGCGGGGCCTCCGACACAAATCCCCTTTCTCCTAAGAGTCCTGATCCTCCTATCAGTATGAGCTTAAGCTGTAGGGTCTCACACAATGTCTCAGGGTGCTGTGGCCTGGTCCCAGGCCGCAGTGCACCGCGTGGCTGTCTAGTGACCAGCACAGCAGTACTACTATAGTACTAAAGGGGATGAGTCCCTATCTGGGGCCTTCCCTGAAACACTCCACTGTGGTGGCTCAGGGACTAGCTGGGGCCTAGGGGGCATGATCTAGGCCTAACCATGGGAGCACTGCTCCCTGGATGCTAAGTTCCAGGTTGATGCCTCCGTGTCGACTGAGCACGCTGACTCCTTGTCCCAAAAGATATCCAGGCTCTTTCAGACTGCTTCAATCCCACTGGCTGGGACAGTCCATCTGATCTTCGCCCGAGGATTCTGGGACTTGTATTCCTGCTTCAGGCTATGTGGAGTCAGTACAAGATGGCCACCACGCTATTCCCGCACAGCACTCTGTGAATTGTAGTCTCTTATGGGCTTTAGAAGCCATTCCAATATGGCCAACGCTCTGATCGCAACTGTGCATTAGCGGCAGTCTGAAACGGCTGTCGTCACCTCTCCTCACTTGCGCGCAGCTCTGGCGGGCAACACAGCAGTTCCCCCTCACCGGAGGTAAGGAGGGGGACTCTGCTACATCAATATAAATCAGATAAAAGCATAAACATTTCAATAGATGCACTCTCAGAGAGTTAATTAGGACTCATAACACAAAGCTGGCACTCATGTCCACAGGCAGTAGGAAAGCTCTGTGTATCTCCGTCCATGGCATCTGCATTTCTGCATCTTTGCATCCTCATAATTTTTACGTTCAGGAAAAGGCTGCACCTCCAATAGTTGTTGCGAACGGTAGAGAGAGTCTTGCATCTCAATGAACCAGATATTTTCCTTCTTGTTCCTACCCGTTTCCTAATCATTTTCACCTCATCAGGGAGGAACTAGATGGATGTGTGTGAAACGATTAATGGCGTTTTTTTTACTATAGTACACATATTTTTGCGAGATAGTATGAGAACATTGTCAATTTCCATTTTATAAAACACGATAAGTTCAGCGTTCAAAGCCTTATATCATACCCTGTCTCGGATTCTTAAGATTGCATTATGGTAGTCAGTGTAATTTAAAATGATTACAAATCGCCCCTCCTTTGTCTGCAGGTCGGATTGTAATCTTGTGGTAACTAGACAAATATGCGATTGCTAATCTCTCAGTATAGAATAGGTTGGTACGTGTTAAATCCCCTTCTAGTGTCCAGTATATTTTTGCCACTTCTTCCAGAACTATTAGACCGATACATTGACAGGTATGGATATATTCCAATTTTGTCCTTGTCATAGTGAATGTAGGTAGGCTTGAGAAAGGGCAAATGCTGAGCCTGACATATTGCATGCCTCTAATTACTACCTTCTCTGAATTTCCTGCAATGGCTATATGTGCCTTTCAGTAAGGTACTCGACTTACAGTATAATATTTCCACATGATTTCCTTATTTTTTGTTGTTTGCCCAATTCTTGTAAATGTAATATTTTGCATCAAATTATGTCATATATATATATATATATATATATATATATATATATATATATATATATATATATATATATATATATACAGTGCTCGACAAACCCGGTCGCCAACTCGCCAGCTGCGATCGGATATTGGCTCGTGGCCAGTAACCTTTCCCCTGCTCTGCAAAAAAAAAATTACCCGGTTCGTAAAAAAAAAAAATTCGTAGTTGATTGGCTGTGACGTGGGATGGAGTTGCCAGGACTTCAAACCGCCCTTTCTGCACGGGTAAGTAATGGGGGGGAGGGGGTTGAGTGCGTGTGTGTCTGCTGCTCCTCCTCCTCCTCCTCCTCCTCCTCATATCCTCCTGTATAATTGTGTCAGCTCCTATAATTTACAATTTACTGATCCGGTCATGGAGGAGTTTGGACAGATTCTTCAGGTGGGGGGAATTTAATGCACTTTAAATATTTATATACTATAGACACTGATACTGTACATCCTTCCCCCTCTCTCCGGTGCTCCCACTGCCCGCACGGGTCGGAACATACTGTAAAAGCCGGGGGTTTTCCTTCCCCCCCCCCCCTCCGGTCCGCGCGGGTCACATACTGTACTGTCCGGGGTGTTTCTCGCCCCCCCCCCTCCGGTGTTCCCGCTGCCAGCGCAAGTCACGTAGTGGCCGGGGTGTTTCTCGCCCCCCCCCTCCGGTGTTCCCGCTGCCAGCGCGGGTCACGTAGTGGCCGGGGTGTTTCTCGCCCCCCCTCCGGTGTTCCCCCTGCCCGCGCGGGTCACGTAGTGGCCGGGGTGTTTCTCGCCCCCCCCCCTCCGGTGTTCCCGCTGCCAGCGCGGGTCACGTAGTGGCCGGGGTGTTTCTCGCCCCCCCTCCGGTGTTCCCCCTGCCCGCGCGGGTCACGTAGTGGCCGGGGTGTTTCTCGCCCCCCCTCCGGTGTTCCCGCTGCCAGCGCGGGTCACGTAGTGGCCGGGGTGTTTCTCGCCCCCCCTCCGGTGTTCCCCCTGCCCGCGCGGGTCACGTAGTGGCCGGGGTGTTTCTCGCCCCCCCCCTCCGGTGTTCCCCCTGCCCGCGCGGGTCACGTAGTGGCCGGGGTGTTTCTCGCCCCCCCCTCCGGTGTTCCCGCTGCCAGCGCGGGTCTGCAGATGTTGCAGTTGCCGGTGATTCTCTCCCCTCGGTGCTCCCGTTGCTCGCGCGGGACGGGAGGAAGTAGCGGGGTGTTTCTCCCCTCCGGTGCACGTCCCTTCCCGTGTGTGTGTATGGGTATGAGAGAGAGATTGAGAGAGTGTGTGTGTGTGTGAATATGTGTGTATGGGAGAGAGAGATTGTGTGTGTGTGTGTGTGTCGGCGAGAGAGATGGAGTATTTGTGTTTGTGTGTGTGTATGGGTATGAGAGAGAATGTGTGTGTGCAGGACACCAGAGGTAACCCCCCAGTCAGTCACCGCCCCACCCCCCCAGTCAGTCACCCACCCCCCCACTCAGTCAGTCACTCCCCCACCCCCCCACTCAGTCAGTCACCCCCCACTCAGTCAGTCACCCCCCACTCAGTCAGTCACCCCCCCACCCAGTCACCCAGTAAGTCACCTCACCCCCCCCATCCAGTCAGTCACCCCACTCCCCCAGTCAGTCACCCAGTCAGTCAAAAGTCACCCTGTCAGTCATCCCACCCCCCCACCCAGTCACCAAGTCAGTCATCCCACCCCCCCACCCAGTCACCAAGTCAGTCACCCCACCCCCCCCACCCAGTAACCAAGTCAGTCATCCCACCCCCCCACCCAGTCAGTCATAAGTCAGTCATCCCACCCCCCCACCCAGTCAGTCATAAGTCAGTCTTCCCCCCCCACCCGGTCAGTCCACCCCCCACCCAGTCAGTCACCCAGTCAGTCAAAGTCACCCAGTCAGTCATCCCACCCCCCCCCACCCCGTCAGCCATACGGTCAGCCTTCCCACCCCCCACCCAGTCAGTCAACCCACCCCGTCAGTCATCCCACCCCCACCCCCCGTCAGTCAAAAGTCAGTCATCCCCCGCCCCCCCCCACCCAGTCAGTCATCCCACCCCTCCCACCCACCCAGTCAGTCAGTTACCCCCCCCAGTCAGTCAGTTGCCTCCCCCCGTCAGTCAGTTACCCCCGTCTCTCCCCCCCTCTCTCTCTCCCCCCTCTCTCTCCCCCCTCTCTGTCTCTCCCCCCCTCTCTCTCTCCACCCCTCTCTCTCTCCAACCCTCTGTCTCTCCACCCCCTCTCTGTCTCTCCACCCCCTCTCTGTCTCTCCACCCCCTCTCTGTCTCTCCCCTCTCTGTCTCTCTCTCTCCCCTCTCTGTCTCTCTCTCTCCCCCTCTGTCTCTCTCTCTCCCCTCTCTGTCTCTCTCTCCCCTCTCTGTCTCTCTCTCTCTCCCCTCTCTGTCTCTCTCTCCCCTCTCTGTCTCTCTCTCTCCCCTCTCGGTCTCTCTCTCTCCCCCCTCTGTCTCTCTCTCTCCCCCCTCTGTCTCTCTCTCTCCCCCCTCTGTCTCTCTCTCTCCCCCCTCTGTCTCTCTCTCTCCCCCCTCTGTCTCTCTCTCTCCCCCCTCTCTGTCTCTCTATCCCCCTTCTCTGTCTTTCCCCTCTCTGTCTTTCCCCTCTCTGTCTTTCCCCTCTCTGTCTCTCCCCTCTCTGTCTCTCCCCTCTCTGTCTCTCCCCTCTCTGTCTCTCCCCTCTCTGTCTCTCCCCTCTCTGTCTCTCCCCTCTCTGTCTCTCCCCTCTCTCTCTCTCCCCTCTCTCTCTCTCCCCCCTCTGTCTCTCTCTCTCCCCCCTCTCTGTCTCTCTATCCCCCTTCTCTGTCTTTCCCCTCTCTGTCTTTCCCCTCTCTGTCTTTCCCCTCTCTGTCTCTCCCCTCTCTGTCTCTCCCCTCTCTGTCTCTCCCCTCTCTGTCTCTCCCCTCTCTGTCTCTCCCCTCTCTGTCTCTCCCCTCTCTGTCTCTCCCCTCTCTGTCTCTGTCCCCTCTCTGTCTCTGTCCCCTCTCTGTCTCTGTCCCCTCTCTGTCTCTGTCCCCTCTCTGTCTCTGTCCCCTCTCTGTCTCTGTCCCCTCTCTGTCTCTGTCCCCTCTCTGTCTCTGTCCCCTCTCTGTCTCTGTCCCCTCTCTGTCTCTGTCCCCTCTCTGTCTCTGTCCCCTCTCTGTCTCTGTCCCCTCTCTGTCTCTGTCCCCTCTCTGTCTCTGTCCCCTCTCTGTCTCTGTCCCCTCTCTGCCCCTGTCCCCTCTCTGCCCCTGTCCCCTCTCTGCCCCTGTCCCCTCTCTGCCCCTGTCCCCTCTCTGCCTCTGTCCCCTCTCTGCCTCTGTCCCCTCTCTGCCTCTGTCCCCTCTCTGTCTCTGTCCCCTCTCTGTCTCTGTCCCCTCTCTGTCTCTGTCCCCTCTCTGTCTCTGTCCCCTCTCTGTCTCTGTCCCCTCTCTGTCTCTGTCCCCTCTCTGTCTCTGTCCCCTCTCTGTCTCTGTCCCCTCTCTGTCTCTGTCCCCTCTCTGTCTCTCTCCCCTCTCTGTCTCTGTCCCCTCTCTGTCTCTCTCCCCTCTCTGTCTCTCTCCCCTCTCTGTCTCTCTCCCCTCTCTGTCTCTCTGACGCTCTGCCTCACACTCTGGATCTGGATATCTTATTTACCCTGTGTATCTTAACTGCCCTATACTACACCGAAATAACCTATATTCTGCTTTCTTCCAGATCTGACTCAAGCTTCACACGGGAGACATTGGAACCCCCCCTAACCCAGAAGACAGGTAGGAAACACATCCCCTCCAATGTAAAACATTGCGGGAATTAGGGTACCTGGACATTGAGGGACTGCGGATCAGGTAAGATCCCAGGCGGGATTGCTGCTTTAAATATTGTGAAGCGGGGGCATCCAGACACTGGTTAAGGGGTGCAGGAAACTAGTCATTCATTTCTGGCTTTTTTTTCTATATCCGACATTTATACACACATACACTCAATCTCACACACAAATACACACACACACACATACACACACACACACACACATACACACACACGTAACAAGGACTAATTGTAGTATAATGTAATACAATAAATAAACTTATGTCAAAAACGAATGTTCTTATTCGGGAATTTATTCAATTTATTTTATTTATGTATTTTTTTTTAAAGCGGGGGCGGGGTTGGGGGCGGGACTAGGGGCGGGACTAGGTGGCGAGTAGATTTTTTGGTTCGGCGAGTAGATTTTTGGGTGATTTGTCAAGCACTGTATATATATATATATATATATATATATATATATATATATATATATACTGTATACACTTGTTCTATTGCTCTTTTTTGTGTGGTCAATGGTTATACTAATTTTGCATATCTACTGTATTCCTGCGGACATTGGCGACATCACCTCCTTCCAACACCGATATCAGGCATATTTGTATTCCCTATTTTTTCTTTAGCATTGCTCACTTTATTTAACTATATAAGTGCTGCTCAGAAGTCCCACATTTGATATCTATAGTTGTACAGATATCAATAGTTGATATCACAGTACTATTGCACTAAAGCTACCATTAGTAAAATGTCTAGTACTACTACTCCTAAAAAAATATTAACATAATATCAGGTTACACTTATGACTATGAGAAAAGTGAGGCACTACCGCCATCTTAGATGTGGCAAAGGGAAAAAAAGGCAAACAAAAGGGGTGCTTAAGGATTTACAATGCCCCATTTTTTATTGCTGCAACTTTGAAAGATAGTGAAGAGTCAGCCACTCATAAACACACCCCTTTTATCTTTAGTAAATCACATAATGTTTCAACGAACGTTATTTCACACAGGACATGCAAACAACTATCTAAAGATATTGGAATAAGCTTCATAAATGGCAATTGGCGAACACACACGTTATTCTACGATTTCTGCTTTTGTTTTTCAGAAATGGGTCCTTTTTTATTTCCTTATATAGCTGCCTTTCTGTCTAGGTTTTTGCCTATAAAAATACCATTGTCTTTTGAACATTCACTTACGTTTTTTTATATGCTTGCCTGTATGTCTAAATGTTCTGTGTAATACGTACTGCCTAGTATAATTTCGACAGAATTAGCCTCTTTTGATAATTAAATGTTCTTTTCATTCAATGTATCTTGTATACAAATGTAATCACGACAAATAAATATGTTACAAAGGCAGGTATAGCTTATGCTAGCAATTGATTAATGCTGAGATTTTCACATGTATATAATATATGTGGTCTCAGAAAAGTTACATTTTTGTGCTTCATTAACAAATGTTTCAAGTCTGATAAGAGCTATAGACTTTGTGCAAAGTGCTGTTAATGGAATAAGCCATTTATTCTTTATAATAAAATGTAACAGACCTACAGTACCCCCACATTTTGCAGTCTTTCATTATAAACCATATGATGATAATGATTCCTTTACTATATTATTATCAGTTAGGCTTATTCTGTAACCTGCGATATCGAGCAGAAAGCCACATTGACTTTGACACTGTCCCAGTTTCCAGAATGAGGCTCTATGGAGCACATGCATCATGTGCTGGTCCTAGTAATTGCACCCATTCTACCGTTAACTCCCGTTGACTTGAATGTGAATTAACGCCGGAAAGGGTTGCGATAACCGTACCCTTACTTAATGTGCCTCAATGTACTGTATTATTCATCAGCAGATAGAACACATTGACTACAGCTTTGGTTCTTCGACATAGGCAAAAATGAAATGTAGAATGTAGAAATGAGTTAATTTGTCAAGATGCCATCCAACTGGAATCAGTGACAATTGTTTTTTTTTTATATATATAAATTTGAGACAGAGAAATTTTAATAAACTACCTTCATAATGAGTTCTGCATCTCACCAATCATACAAAAAGAGTATATTTGATGTGCCTTGTGCAGATTTTACATAAACTTCTCCCCGTACAGTCCAATCAGTGTGTATTTCCATCTATTATTAATAAATTAAATCCTTGTGTATATACAGTAAGCAGGAAAAGTAAGTACTTTCAGACATTCTGTCAGGTTATATAACTACTGCAGCGTAATGCTAGATGTATTGTATTTTACTTCCATCAGAGATCTTGCCTTGGGGAAGCTGTTTCTGATATAATTACTAGATGGATACATACACAGACAAACACTCACAGACAAACACATGGACACAAACAAATGTACACGCAGAAAAACACTCTCTGTTGGTAGCTTATTTTCTAATTCTGTACTTGGACATACTAATTTTAGTATTAAAGGGTATAGAGGTAGATCTGACGAAAGACTTGCTTGGATCATTATCACTCTGTTGTCCTGTAGTTAGTTAGCAGCTGTGTATTAAACTACTATTTGAATTGTTCTTGTGCAGGCTTATGTATAATTATATGTAATCAATTCTCCAAGTAATCTATGCAACATTTATCTGTTCTTTTCCATTCAATATTTGTTCCACTTATTATCCATATTGATCTACACGTATTTATGATTTGAATCCTTTCATTGGTAAGTAAGTATATAGTACAAGCTGGTGTGGAAGTCTGTAGGAGAAAACTGAATGTCGTCCCGGGTCTCTCTTCTGTGTCTGGGTGATAGCCAGAGACACCACATACCTGGGACAACATGCAGCCTCCTGCTACAGGAGTGCCGCAGGAGGCTGCAAAATGGATTGCCCCCCCCCCCCCCCATTGGATCCTACAGATCATCAGGACAGGTAAAGTAGGACTGGTGGAGGGGGTGATTAGTGAGAGGCAATTATGTTGGGGCGTTTTCTTCCATCTCCCCTGATTAGAAAACTACATGAAAATTGAAACATAGATTTTTAGCGAACTTTTTTTGTGCAAGGTCACATCAATGTACATATTTAAAAATAAGTTTTACTATTTTGGAAAATTTTAAACATAAAAAAAAAATTGCAAAAAAGATTGCAATTTAACAAAAATGTCGAACATTTCTACCCCTGAAAACCAATGAGGTCTGATTTTATAATCTTTTCCCCAGTCAGAAAGAAAAGGGTTTAAAGTCTAGAGGTAGAGAAGGTAAGCTTATGTCACCAAGCGTTACCAAGAAGGTGGCCACCATATCTGCGCATGTGCAGAACGGGGGCTGCCGTGGTTGCGCATGCGTAGAACGTAGGTCACGCATGCGCAGAAGAGGGGACTGCAGGTCTGCAGACCTGCAGGAGATGCCGAAAATCGCCGGTTCCGCTTTCTGCCGATTTTCGCTTTGCGGCGGGGCCATAGAACGAAACCCACCGTATTAATGGGGCCCTGCTGTATATATACATATATATGAACCAAAAGAAAAGGAGTAGCGCTAAACAAGTGTGCTGGTAAACAGTGAATATAAACTGGTGCACAGTATACTAAATAAATATTGACTAAGTGTATAAAGGTGTAGAAAGTGATCTAAATGTATCAATTGATTGCTGTCATGCAAGGTGAATAAATAAATCCGCAAATATAGATATATGTTCAATAAACAACATTTCAAACCAGTTCCAGTGAATAAAAAGTGATATAAAACAAGAAGTCCAAACCCAGTAAATGATCTTTATGGAGCAGTCTGCAGCTTCAAGGTGATGTAACCAAATAACAGAGATATCTAAAGAAAATAATAAACGCAAGCTCCATAGCTTAACTTGATAATACAATTTAATAAAGTTAAAAGAGACAGTCACCAGGAGTTGCACTCACAAGGGGAAAGTAAAAATTAGCATTTGAGAGATATATCTCTACGGAGGTGACGTCATCAATTCGGAGCAGAGATCTGGTTCAGTGTCGGTCCAGAGAGGGATAGTAGCCTGGTGCGATGTAGAGAATCTCATCCCTGATGAAACACGTCAGGATGTTGCTGACTTAATCGGACTATCATCCAATGAGAGACGGAGACAGTGTGTGAGGGAAATGTCACTGCAGCAAAAAACAGCTGTTTAAACACGAGCTGTTTCTGGATGTGAGTTGTAAAGCGCCAACATGGTGGCTACCGTTGACATCTTCTACGCACCAGGCTACTATCCCTCCGTGGACCAACACTGGACCCCGATCTCCACTCCGAATTGATGACGTCTCTAGAGCAGTGTTTCCCAATTAAATTTAGTCGTGGAACTTTTATATTTTGTACAACAGAATGGAACCCCTTAAATATTTTTAGCGTAGCAAATCAAAATAAAAGAAAAGAAATGGGTGGCAGGCAAAAAAAATTCTTGGTTCAAGATCAAATACCTTTAATGAAAGTTATATTTTTAATAATTATAGTATCAGATTCTTTATTTTTATTAGTATAAAAAAATACAAAAAACGCCATACATTTTAATGAGCAGAGTGTTCTTTTTTTGGCAAATTCTTCTTGTATCCGGTTTAATTGTTGACAATTGTATTCGCATGTCTCTAAAAGACCTTCGCTGCCCCAATACATTTTTAAAAGACCCCCACTGCCCCAATACATTTATAAAAGACCCCCACTGCACCAATACATTTTTAAAAGACTGAAGGCGAGGGTGGGGGGATGAGGGAAGCGGCAGCGGTTCTGCCGGTTGAGGGAAGCGGAAGCAGTGCAAGGGGGGTGAGGGAAGCGGCAGCAGTGCAGGGGGGTTGAGGGAAGCAGTAGCGGTGCGGGGGGCGGGTGAGGGAAGCGGCAGCGGTGCGGGGGGCGGGTGAGGGAAGCGGCAGCGGTGCGGGGGGCGGGTGAGGGAAGCAGCAGCGGTGCTGCCGGTGCTGGGGGGGGTTAGTGAGGGCAGCGGTGCTGCCGGTGCTGGCGGTGAGGGAAGCACATCAGTCCTGGTGGCGGGGGTGTTGAAGGGAAGCGATGGCGGTTAGGCAGAAGGCGGTCAGGGCTGCACTCAACACGCACTCTAGCAGGCACCGGAAGTGCCGCTCAGCTAGAGCGCGCTCAAGCCATGGCAGCATGCTAGAGAAAGCCAGCACAGTCAGTCTGTAGGCGGAACCCCTGCGACGGCTCCACGGAACCCCATTTGGGAAATGCTGCTCTAGAGATATATCTCTCAAATGCAAATTTTTACTCTCACCTTGTGAGTGCGGGGTCTTCACCCCGCTTCACCAACCCCCGCTACCCACAATAAACATGACACTTGTAGATAACCCCTTAATTGCATTAGTGGTTAGCCGCTAAGGAAATGAAGCTGCCTGTAAATGCAATTTTATTGCATCGGATTAAGGCCGGGGGTCCTCAGAGCTGGTATTAATGTGTATCAGCTCAGAGACTCCCAGCATCAATCCGATGTAGCAAAAATGCCATTTATTTTTCAAAGTCCTGCTGGCAGATCCCATTTTGCCACCCTTGGGCTGGCGAGATGAATATTTGATAAACCCGCAATTCCAGAGCTTCGATTATCTCATCAGAGCTACTAGAATAGCCTGATTTCAGAAAAAATGCGATTTACAGATGTTTTGAAGCTCCTGCGCGATGTGTTTGTCCAGCAGCGAGAAATTGCCAAAAAATGGCTTCCCTGAACGATTTAACCAACTCTTCGAGGCTTTCTGAATAGCTACCTAGCAAAATGTTGAGTTGGTTATCGAAGCTACTAGAATAAGGCCCAAAGTTGGAAGGCTTGATAGCCTCTGCAACAAGCTTATTGATATACAGTACAAATCACAAATATTGACGACAATAGCTTCTGACATACAGTAGTACAGGTGCGCCGACAAGTATTGTAAAACTTGCCTTAAACTTGCCTTGGAAAATCTGGGGCTATCACCAATAAGATCCAGGTACAGTACATGCTGTGTATATGCTGTAAACATTTCAGTGACATTTTTTCAGAGATTAATGGCCCATCGGATTAACACAGCAGGGGTCCCATTCAGTTTGAATGGGACTGCCAGGGACCCCCGCTGTTAATCCGATGGGCCATTAGTCTGTCTATAGAAATGTCAGGGAAATGTTGCAGCATGTACTCAGCATGTACCCAGAATGTACCCAGGATGTTCCTGGTTCTTGTTGGTGATTGCCCCAGATTTGTTTTAGAATACTCATCGGCACTACAGTATGTGCCATAGCAAATTTAGGATCGTAATTTTTTTTTTTACTCATTTACCTGTGCAGTCAATTGAGCGAAAACTGTGATTATGTTGAATTATGTGATAGGCGAAGGTTCCTTCAGCTGCTTCTAATTTCTGTTCTTCTTAACCAAGTTCATGGTTTCTGAAAAATTTATTTATTGAGGAACTGGACGATTTCGCCAATATTCCAGTTTTGTGTTCTTTGCTTTGAACGTGGTTGTGCACATCGGAGTGACCGCCATGTTGGATTTAAAGCTGGAATTGCATATTGAGCAAACTGCATAAAAACAAGAAGCGTCTGTCGGCTTGAGGAAAGGATGTTCCTCCTGAAGTTGTGTTTTAAGAGTTGATTTTCTTTTTGACATTTCTTTAGAATTTGACATTTTTAGATATTGTTTGTCTGATCACAACAATTAAGTAAATAAGCGTAAAAAGTGCAAATCGCAATGACATGTCTATGTCATCAATTATACGGAAGTCATGAGGGGTCTAGTCTTTTAGTTTTAGAACTTTATCAAATCTGACTGCGTATTATATGTAACTGTAATACTGTTGAGAGAAGGTTAATGATATATTGTAATATTAAGTAGGTTTACTATTTTTGAATAAGCTTCAAACAAAATGGTTATTTTCAGAACTTTAAAAATCCTGGACCTTTTCCACTTTTTAAAAGTAAGTATAAAACTGTAGCCGATTCAGACAAAATGTCAATTATATGAGTGCACGTGTGTGTGTGTGTATATATATATGTATATTGACTTACTTTGCTAGTCCCATGCTGTGCTTAAAAGCTGTGTGACCGGCGATGCATCTGCCTAAATGGGCTCCATGTGTATGGATATTCCAGGCAAAAGGTGACACATTGTGTGCTCATTTGCATGTAATTTCCCAGAATCCCTTGCTGCAGTGGGAGCAGTATCACCAACACAACTATCTTCACTCCAAACAGGGGGAATTCTAGCAGTTCTAGTTGCCCGATCCCACCGAAAAGGGTTTACCCGGTGCAGCTTCCACTCCTGTGGGGAATTGGGAACTCCAGGCGGCGCTGGGTGCAAGTCACAGGCAAGCAGTTTAAATCTTCCGCTTCAGAAAGATATGCAGCCTCACCTTCAGGTGACACAACACAAAGTACACCATTCAGTCTATCTGCACGCTAGCCTCAGCACGGTCTGTGGAGCTGAGATCTGTTGCCCCTTTTCTAGTTTCCCCATCTCCATTGGATATCATGGACATGGCAGCAACCAATCATAGCGCAGATTCTTTGTGTTAGAAAAATCACAGCGTGAGGCCTCACCTCGTTTGGCCAATTGGGACTGGGTTGTGTGACGGAGAGGCTGAGGCAAGGAGGGCGGGCATTACAAATCAGTTAATGAGAACAGCCCCTACCTGCCCATATTCTATATGCTGACCTGCTATCTGTTAAGAAAAGAGCCTCGCTGTCTGGGCAGAAAATGGTTCTGCTTATCAGACCAACGTTTCCCAGATAGGAGGCCGCCCCATCCCCACTGTCCTGTGTCCTCAACCACCTCATGGAACCAGCTAAACCTGATCTCAGGGTGTGTAGGCTGGGCAAGTGTATTACCAGTCTTGCATGCCCAGGGAACAAAGAAACACAATTACGCAAGCACAAATACATTTTTCAGAAAATAAAAATTTACACATACTGTACACATTCACATAATATATGTAGCCAGATGAGCCACATTAAGATGCATTTACAGGGCAACCCAGACAAAAAAATCCAGACAACAGGGCTTGGCTATACGTTTATTATAAGAGCCTCATTGCCCATGTCGTCACAGGTACCAAAAAGGTTGTGGTACTGTGGACCTATAAATAAATTTAGTGGTACTCTGTTCCACCACACTTCAACCACTGCCTTTACTGTTTTCCATAAATGTTTGTTAGCTGCTATGCCTGATTTCTTCTTAATGTTTTCCTTATTTACAATTTAAAAATGTAACTTTCCGGTTGGCAGAAGCTATACTAGCTTTCTACAGCATATGAACTGGTGCTTAGGGTCCATTTTTTTACATTTTTCAAATTAGAATAGCAAGTTATTTTACCCAAGATATTTCTTTAGTACCTACCTGCATGGAATCTAATGCATAAACAAGGATTGACATTTTCTAATTACCTATTCATTGTACTATGTTAACTTAATTTGCTTTTCACTTGATGGTATTTAAGGAACCATTATTTTCCCATTAGTCTTTACAATTTCTCAATTAAAAGTTTAGATCAATGAGGAGGAGCTGTAATAGAAAGGGATTTCCGAGTGACACTACAATAGTCTTATAGCTATTAATAGTAATATTAAAGAGGACATTATTGTATAAACTGAACGGTGTAATAATGAAACAAGTTATTTATCCTTTGAACTGAGACTGTTGTGAACTGAGCCTGGGAAAAATGGGATTCCTTTATCTTTGTTGAAAAATAGTGCGAATGGTAAAAGCCAGCAAGAATACTCAAAGGAACTAATTCCATGTGATCTGAAGTGGCCCTTTACACCTTGGCCAGCCAAAATCTCCCATTGACCTGAATTTCGGTTGGGGGGTAATTCAATATACCCCCAAAAAGTCTTGTTTGCTTTTCTGACATACAATTCCCTTAAGTTAGTTCCAGTTTTCACACACATTCTCTGTATGTACTTCTGACAAATGACCAATCTGGAACATGCTTAATGTAAATTTGCACAAATATTGCACAAAGGTTATTTGTTTTTGTTAAGACTGTGACACTTTAATCTTTTTATCTCCAAATGGTATCTGGCAATATTATATGCTTAACAGCTCAACCTGCTTCAATTCACAATCACTATCAGTCTTTTGAAAACAATGAAAAACATGAAAATGGATTGGCTGTAACTACAAGTGTGCCAGAAGAAAACATCAGCAAATTTCTGTTTGCTGTGTTCTGTAGGATACAGTATGCAAATAATATTGAACACTGATCGGTTTTAAAGGCTTGGAAACATGTTAAGATGGATGATAAATGAATATGATTGACAGTCCTTTTCAATTATTTAATTAAACTGAAGAGTGCTCAGTGATCACAAACAACACTGACATTTTAAGGAGGATATATTTGTATGTTCATTGTTTAGCCTGAAGGAATGTTGTCCTGAGGGCTCGTTGTAATTTCTAGAATCCTGAATAATTTTAAACAAAAGATGAAGCAATTTAACATACTTGCCCATGACAGTAAATTTTCCTGTCTCCCTGTTTCCAACTTGAGTTGACACCATAAAAAAATCTGAACAGTAAAAAAGAGGTGCCAATTTATCAAGTGTCAAGATGCTTTGCATTTACCCTACTATTAGGGTTTTCAGAATTATAAGGAATGTAACAAAAATTGCAAAAGGGCAATCAAATTAGCAAAAATGGATAATGAAAAAAGGATTGCAATAGAAAGTAAGGTCAACCCTAAAAAGTTCTTTAAGTACCTTAATAACAAAAAAATGAGAAAAGAAAATATAGGATCCTTTCAGTGTGAGATGGGTAGGCAGATTATTGGAGATAAGGAAAAAGCTGAGGTATTAAACAAATTCTTTGCCTCTGTGTTTAACAGGGAAGAATCAAGTTCAATAGTAGTGCCGCAGGAGGAAGCCACAACCTCCATATTAATGAACAATTGGTTAACTGAGGAAGAAGTTCATAAGCGACTTGAACAAATTAAAGTAAATAAGGCACCTGGTCCCGATGGCAAACATCCAAGAGTTCTCAAGGAGTTAAGCTCAGTAATAGCAAAACCATTATATTTAATATTCAAGGACTCCATTTCCACAGGCTCAGTACCACAAGATTGGCGTAAAGCAGATGTGATGCCTATATTTAAAAATGGAGCTAGATCACAACCGGGAAATTACAGACCTGTAAGCCTGACTTCAATAATAGGGAAACTACTTGAAGGTTTAATACAGGATAATATTCAGGAATACCTAATGGAAAACAAAATTATTAGTAATAGTCCGCATGGATTTATGAAGGATAGATCTTGCCAAACTAACCTTATTTGTTTCTTTGAGGAGGTAAGTAGGAATTTAGACCAGGGTAATGCAGTTGAATTGGTCTACTTAGATTTTGCAAAGGCTTTTGATACGGTTTCACACAAGAGGTTGGTGTACAAAATAAATAAAACTGGACTCAGTAATAATATATGCACCTGGATTGAAAACTGGTTAAAGGACAGACAACAGAGGGTTGTCATAAATGGAACTTTTTCAGGTTGGGCTAAAGTCGTGAGTGTAATACCTCAGGGATCGGTACTATGACCCCTGCTTTTTAACTTGTTTATTAATGACCTTGAGTTTGGGATCGAGAGCAAAGTCTCCATCTTTGCTGATGATACTAAATTGTGTAAGGTAATAGAATCAGAGCAGGATGTAATTTCTCTTCAGAAGGACTTGGAGAGACTGGAAACGTGGGCAGGTAAATGGCAGATGAGATTTAATACAGATAAATGTAAGGTTATGCATTTGGGATGCAAGAATAAAAAGGCGACTTACAAATTAAATGGAGATATATTGGGGGAATCCTTGATGGAGAAGGATTTAGGAGTGCTTGTAGACAACAGGCTTAGCAATAGTGCCCAATGTCATGCAGTAGCTGCAAAGACAAACAAGATCTTATCTTGCATCAAACGGGCAATGGATGGAAGGGAAGAAAACATAATTGTGCCCCTTTACAAAGCATTAGTAAGACCCACCTTGAATATGGAGTACAATTTTGGGCACCAATCCTAAGAAAAGACATTATGGAACTAGAGAGAGTGCAGAGAAGAGCCACCAAATTAATACAGGGGATGGACATTCTAACTTATGAGGAGAGCTAGCTAAATTAGATTTATTTACATTAGAAAAGAGGCGTTTAAGAGGGGATATGATAACTATATACAAATATATTCAGGGACAATACAAGGAGCTTTCAAAAGAACTATTCATGCCACAGGCAGTACAAAGGACTCGGGCCATCCCTTAAGGTTGGAGGAAAGGAAATTTCACCAGCAACAAAGGAAAGGGTTCTTTACAGTAAGGGCAGTTAAAATGTGGAATTCATTACCCATGGAGACTGTGATGGCAGATACAATAGATTTGTTCAAAAAAAGGTTGGACATCTTTTTAGATGGGAAAGGTATACAGGGATATACCAAATAAGTATACATGGGAAGGATGTTGATCCAGGGATTAATCCGATTGCCAATTCTTGGAGTCAGGAAGGAATTAATTTTTCCCCTTAATGGGTTTTTTTTTGTTTGCCTTCCTCTGGATCAATAAGTAAGTATTGATATAGGATAAAGTATCTGTTGTCTAAATTTAGCATAGGTTGAACTTGATGGACTTACGTCTTTTTTCAACCTCATCTACTATGTAACTATGTAACTATGTAACATTACTATTGTCAGTGTCAGGGCCAGCTGGGATGTTTGCAGGGCCTCTTTCCTGTGACATCACCTCAGCTCAGTAATGTCAAATAGCATCACGTTGACACGACAATGTGTTGTCGCAGCTCCATGCGGCATCACATTGTCAAGGCAACGCAGCACTATGCTGCATCACATTGTCAAGGCAACGTGGCACCATGCGGCCTCCTGTTGTCATAGCAATGTGACGCTGCATGGCATTATGATGTCACATGACATTCCGTTGTCATGGCACCATGACACAAGTGGACATCACAGCACCATGATGAGGCACCCTGCAAGGAGTTGCCACTGGAGAAGGTAAGAGTGTTAGAGATCCCGCACTCTCCCCGGAAATCAGTTTAATTGTTGTGGGGAGGAGCACGGGGCCCAGTGCTACTGCACTGACAACACCGCCATCAAGTCGGCCTTGACTATCATAACAGAGAAATGTAGAAACTGGATATTCAGAACAAGCAATTGGGTAGGAATTTGTTGGAAAATTAATACAATGAAAAGTATGAGTGTTTGCACCTACTGCTGCGGCCAAGCTTAATCTACAGCTTAACCTCATTTTTCCTCACCTTTTTTCTTTCGCCGCCGAGATTGGCCGCGCGCCAGCCGCATCTCATGGCCGCGCGCGGCCATTTCTGCAAGCAGCGCCTAATGGCGCTGAACAATAGAAGCGCCTGCGGTGATGAAAAAAAAAAAGCCCGCGTCTGAACGGGGTACACTGTACATCCACATCAGCTAGATCTGAGATATTGGAATCAAATGTCAGAACATGATCTTTAATTTTATCTACTACTGTATATATTTTGGAAAACTGATTTTCTACTCTCTATGTATTTAGATACCTCTTAAGATATCATATCCAAATTTTGCATCATGGTTCACAAATGACATCACCGATGACATGTCATATATCATTACAAAAGACATGATCCCATCACACAAACCTCAAACTACCACTTAATCTTGGTCACTCTGAAAATCCAATTTGCAACATTAGCAAAAATACAGGAGCCGCCAAAGTTGTTCAAGAGTGCGAGATCATTGTTTGGTACAAGAGTACAATGTCCCACAAACACACATTAGAGGCTCTTGATCAAACACTTCAGTACCTCAGAGGCAATTCAATAATTATGGGTTGATTTGTTGTTAGCACAGGATTTCACATTAAGAAACTAAAAATATTTATTATCCATTGATAAGTCTCAATATTTTTTGGTTTCTTAGAATTCCTGAGCAACATCGGCCACTTTCAGTTAGTTAAATATAACACGGACACAAATGAATGCAAGAAAAACATCAATGTGCAAATATTGGCATCTTGATATCTAGACTTATTAAATATCCTGGGAAGCCGCTTCCCCCATGTGGGATCTCTTTTTGTTTCAATTTCTTTGACTGGAGCTGAACTCTACTCCAGCACTGTCTGTCCAACAATAATGAACCAAAATCAAACATTTCTGTATTGATTTTGGGAGAGAGTAGAGGTTAGTGCAGACAGACAAAGAAGATTAATAACATCTTTAAATCTTTAAAGGTTCTCATCCTCTAAAAAGAATCTGTATATGGTAAGAAGAGTGTGGCCATAGTCGTTACTGTTTTATACTACAATATCCTAATTATGTGGGACTCAATAGTACACGTTGCCGAAATAAATGACTAGATTGAACAGTTTTTTTTAGTCTCTGGAAACACAAGAATGTATTTTTAACTCTCCCAAAATGAACACACCACAATGTAAAATCATGTCCCAATGAAATGTGATAGCTTTGGTGAGGAGAGGTGACAAGAAAGCAGGAGAGTTTGACATCCTATGTGCATATGCAATAATGGTAAGGATTCCAATGAGTGTGTGTGTGTGTGTGTGTGTGTGTGTGTGTGTGTGTGTGTGTGTGTGTGTGTGTGTGTGTGTGTGTGTGTGTGTGTGTGTGTGTGTGTGTGTGTGTGTGTGTGTGTGTGTGTGTGTGTGTGTGTGTGTGTGTGTGTGTGTGTTATTGTACAATATCCTTGCAGCTTGCTACAGTTCCTGAAATGAAACCTTGCTCTCTCATGACTTATTCTACTTCCCAAAAAGAAAAAAAATAACTATTTCAGTTATAGAGCCACACAAATGAAAGATTTGAAGCCATAGAAAACATCAAAGAGGTGGAAAGACTTTGCCCACCTCAAATAATATTTGAGCTTCCTCCCCTGTTATCCACTGTTATTTTAGGTAACATGAACATGAGGCCAAAGAACCCGATCTCTTTTATTCTCTGACACCGAGTTCCTTTCTTCCCTCTACAGTTTGCGCTTATGAAAAACGGCTGTCATTTTAAAGGGCTGGAAGTCTACGCAATGGTATTATCTACAAAGGCCAGAGGAAAAATAAAGCAAAAAGACCAAACTGTGCACAGCTTTCTTTTTTTTTTAAAAGCAGCTCTTCAAAGGCACACCAAAACGATGTACTGTATATGTTTAAATGTGCAGTCCTACTTAGCCAGATACATTGCATTTGCAGTAAGTGAGAGAACTCAGTCATGTGCTATAACAGCTTCTAAACTAGTTTTAATATTTGATGACAATTAATACATTTGTATATGGGCAATAGGCCTCATAGGCCTAAAAAGCCCACTTTGAAAAGGAGAATCAGAATATACAATACATACTGTTATCAGTAGTTCACATTTTAAGTACCCTTAAGCTGTCCTTAGAATGCCACAAGAGCTTGAATACACACGTTTCTTTTGCAATTCTCAAATCAGCATGCCATTTTGTAGTGTTCTGGCAGCATATTGTAGTTTATTTAGCTCTCTGTCAACCGAAGCTGCAGTCAGCACAGAAGAGGAGCGCAAGTGATCACATGGCCCTGGTACCAAAATGTCAGTGGCGTTTTGTGCATCGGTTCTGCTATCTTTTACCATTTACTTAATTCTGTAAAATAAGTGAGGTTTCTCTGTCCAAACCAATTATAATGCATACAATATAAGCAGTTCAAGATGGTGGCTGCTTTTCAAAGGCTTGTAACCTTATCTCAGCATTTCTTCAAAACTGAGGATTTCACAATACAGTATATACAGTAATCAGAATGAAAAAAAGCAATTAGTATATGTAAGATTAGGATGTGACTCAATGGGGATGCATCTTAAGCCCCTTTCAACGTTGGTGCTGGCAATGAATTTCCGAGCAAAGCATTAGTAAGTCTGTCAGAAGTGAAGGGGTTACACATCATACGTTAGGGACTTATTTACAGTGACAGATCATTTGTGTTAACAGCTTCACATAGTGAAGTATGCGTCCTACCGAATCCATCTTCTGCATTTTGCCTGGGTGAGAGTGCCCTATGCTTAAAATATATATGAGGCCTGTACAGTTCTCTTCACTTCAGTTTCACTATCTCGTTCCTGTTAACAGCAGGAGCAGTAAATTATTAAAGAACTTCTTAGATGCTTTATTTTTTTTTAAAAGTCCTTTAATTTACTCTATGAACAAACACCAAAAAGAAAAAAGAAAATTGAAAGGGAAGTATGGCGGATTTTTTAACTAGTATTTTGGTTCATATGTTGCAAATTATTTATATAGTAGTTTCATGATTAGTTAAAGTTTTACATATGATTGAACTCAAGTGAGCATCTTCTGATTACTGTTTGAGTTGAATGTCTTTGGTAATTTAGTGTCTTAAAATTAATGGTCTACTAGACAGGCATAGATTAACCACGCATGAGCATATACCTTTATAAATTTATACGAATAAATGTGAGTTCAAAATGGCTCTCATAGGACGCACTATACCATTATTTGCTTAGAGATATGTCAAATTAGGTAAGAGCAATTTACCAGTGGCCGGCACACCTCAATAGAGTCTCCTGAAGTGGGTGAGGGCATCCTTACATAGGAAACCGTGAGTAAACAAGATGTACTGGAAGATACCCCCAATGAGATTTTAGAGGAGTGTGGATCAACTCACCCACCTTTGGCCTCCAGGGGATTTGTGTCTTATTGTTCAAATTTATTTCAAAGACTTCTCACCTTTGCTCAAGACTGTATACATGTATTTATATATTTCTCTCTGTAGTTATCCACCCCATTATGGAGTTCTCTGCTTATACTGTACTGCATACGTTTGATATATATTTTTGTATTTGTGATTCGGTTGCTTGAGCACCCAGATGCTATCTTGATCATATGTCAAATTAGTAAAGCTATAATCTAGTCAATGTTATCTGAAGCAGATTGTTAGGCAGAGAGGTTTATAGCGCATTTGTGAATTATTATTTTTTTTACACAAAGTCCTATTGATAAATTATACATTTGGGCTGACCAGGCAAAACAATGCCCAGTACCATGACACATGGCTAAAAGGAGGCACAAGATAAATATGCCTTTCTTTGCTCCAAATTGGCTCCAAGATAGCCTTGATACCTAGATGCTCTCACATTCAGATTTACTCATCTGAATTAGTCGTTAGTCATTTAAGGGCACTTTATGTGACATTTTCATGGTAATTTAACTACTGTATTCATTAAAAATACAGTGTATGCTCCTATTTCTCACAACAACTTGGTTTTATTCCTGTGGTACCAAATCAAGGTTAAGTTTTTAGCAAAGTGAGTTTATTATTGAGGAAATTGTATTCACGTGATATATACAGCATGTGCATTTTGTACACTATATGTAAGCAACTTTAACTCCAAACCAGACTTGGAAGGTCACAGAAGAGCATTACAGAGTCTCTGGATCAGAATACGTACTTTTTTGTGATGATTTAATATTTGATGACAATTAATATATTCATTTCCATCAAGTCCAATGTAAGAAACGTTTTAAGGGAATCTCCTAAATTTGATGTTAAAGTTAGTACCAACTCAGACTTTTAAATGAAAGAAAATCTGTGTGCTTCTGACAACATGGAGAAAAAGTACATGGAGAGCAGCATTATTTTATATGTGAATTAAAATAGGAACGCTATCGGATTATGAGAAAATAATGGTGTCAGTTTATAAAGAAAGTACTGCACAAACTTGAATAGCCCCCCTTTGGGATTACTATGGCTTTAAGGGGTTAACTATGTGGGCCCACACCGAGTAAAGCCCCTTGTAATGCCCCTTCCCCATCACATGGTGGGTAACTAGGCAGAATCATAGCCCCGCCTTCTCCTGCCCAGTGATGTCAGGGCAGGGTATGTAGAAAGGGGAGAGGCTTTTTTGACAAAAAGGGCTTTTATCGCCGACTTATCGGGGCTTACTGAACAGCAGTAGGCTTTTTTGGCGAAAAGGCCTCGATAAGTGGCTAATCGGTGCTTAGTGCATAGGCCCCTAAGTGTTGATTTTATCAGACCCTTTTTAATCTCTTCATATGATGCATAAACACTGTATGACTTATGTCTTGTGGATTACTAATCATGCAAATAACAAGTACCAACAGAGCGATGAAAGAAAAGGTCCTCCAGCCTTTTTTGCTTTACAAGATTTAATGTTGATGCTTCATATGCTAATAGGCAAAAGATCCAACTCACAACTGAGCTGCCAACCACTCAACTACTGTATGTAGTTGGATCTTCCCTTTTTGTTTTGTTTTTAAAGGAAAGCAGTTAGGGTAATTTCACTGGAGTGGGTTAAGTGTAAATGATGTCTTTTCTCCTGCTTACAGTCCCATTTATTTAAAGAATAGGTCCTCACATCATTATTAGTACTCATCGTATGAAAAGAGTAATGACCATATTTGAGAACATGTACGTTAGACATCATTTTGATTGTGACGTAAGCATTTTATCCCGTTCTTGTACTGCACATTTAAAAGGCTAGAACTTTGGTTGACACGGACACTTTGGGCTCTATGTATTAAGAGGTACGTGCGCGCTGACTCAGTTGCGTGAAAAACGGTGGGGTTTTGTTCCTGTCTAAAAAGCAACATATTTACAAAGTGTATTTCTACGGTTTTAGAATTTGACACATGCTTCACTCATATTCTGCTCTAAAAAAAGACTTATGCTGCCTTTAATGTGACAGAGAAAACGAACAAGATAAGTTGTGCACTCTGCACATTCCTTAATACATAGACCTGCGCCAATAGGCCAATGTAACTCCCCCATAACCCCTTCAACTTGTTTCATTAATCCCTCATGTTGTCACAGACACACACAAATGTCAGCGAAAATGGCGCAAACAAGATTAATACATAGATGTGGTATGTCACGTGTGTATTTCAGCACCGGTTGGAACAAAATAACGACGTTTCCACCAGAATTTGCCCTTTGTTACATAGAACCCATTGTGGAATGTGTGTCAGTGCAGTGTGTTGCAGTTCTCCCTGGCAGGGAAGGGGTTAAGCAATAGCAGAAAAGTCTTCAATTGTTATTTAAGCCCCTTACATCTAACCCTGATCTCTTGAGCACAGAAAGCAACTTAACCTCACACCTGGCATCAGGGGCTGGTTGAATTCTTAACCCGGGCCGTAAGTACACTAACCAGCACACATATGAAGCGGTCCAATTACATACACACACCCATCAACTATGTGTGAGCACAAGCCGCACCATACATACAAATGTACACCAAATATACCCATGCACCATACACACAAACCAAAAGTGGATACACACCCCATACACCCCAGTTTAAGTTCTTTCAAATCTAAGGCTGTCACACATTTGAATCTGATCTGTAACTGTTTCATACGCCCATAATATTTATTATCTTTAACTGTGCATGCAATGTCTTGTATATAATGTATACCCTGTTCCTTTATGTAACTATTTGTAACCATGTATTATTTGTCTTAACTCTGTGCCCAGGACATACTTGAAAACGAGAGGTAACTCTCAATGTATTACTTCCTGGTAAAATATTTTATAAATAAATAATACATACACCAAATAAATTCCACACCTCATACAGTCCATACGCCAAACTAACACCCCATACATACTGTACACAAAATTCACCCCCCACCCCATAAATATAGCAATTAAATTCCACGCGCCTCAAATATACCCCAAATCCTCCAAAACCTCCATATATTCACAAAATTAACCCCCTGCAAGCAAAATAAGACCCATTATCAAAATTGTCACTCTTGTTACCCTCTACACTTTAAAATAACCCCCCATACCCACTGGTCATAGATTACACAGTACATATGGTGTCAATCGTGCCTTACCGGGAGTAACAGGGAGGTCTGGTGCAGAGCACTCTCTGCGAACTGAAATATACAGCTGGCTGTCAGTTACACCGGCTTCCCTGGATGGGAGGGGCTGGAACGTCTAAACCGCCTCCCCGCTACTACAAATATTACAAAAAAAAAACCCCATGGCCAGCCCGCCCCTGCCTGGCATATTTACTGCTGCGGCACAGTTTATTCGAGCATTTGCCCGTTCTGTGCCGCAGCAGTAGCCTGGCGCGCGCCCGAGAGTGACGGGCGCGCGCCGAAGCAGCGGAAGAGCGCCCTCCGATCGGGGCGCTCTCCCTACCGCTGCCGGGTCCGCCGGGTCCCCCGGAACCCCCTGCCGCTGTCCCGCGATCGCGGGACACCAGGGCTCCCTCGGGGAGCCCCTGGACGCGCGTGCAGGGGGCGCACGCTCCCGAAGACGCGTGACCGCGCGTCTATGACGCGCGGCACGCCGAGGGGCGGCCACTAGCAAGCCGGGAAATCTCCCGGCTTGCGGATCTGGCCGCAGTGTAATAAACTGTGTCG
This sequence comes from Ascaphus truei, assembly GCF_040206685.1. Taxonomy (NCBI): domain Eukaryota; kingdom Metazoa; phylum Chordata; class Amphibia; order Anura; family Ascaphidae; genus Ascaphus; species Ascaphus truei. The sequence goes on from NC_134483.1 coordinate 171,829,525, forward strand.
CCAGTGTAATAGAAGCTAAGTGAAGAAAAAAAAACCCCACAATTTTCAAATGCAAACTTTGATACATTTCAATATTGTTCTGAGCAACTCCTCAGCTACCAATGAAAAACTATTCCCAAAGTCACTTAGTGACACAAGTAGAGGAAAGTTAATGCAAACCCTGATACATTTAAAAAAATGTAATTAACACTCTAAGCATCAAATTAATATCATAATACCCATTTGTAACTCTTCATACATATCATACAGTAGGTGCTGGTACAACTCCGGAGGTGTATAATTTAGCACAAACAGTTTTGCAGCTAGTGAACTTACAGTAATTACATTTAGCAATTCTGCTGTGCCCTTCATCAGTCTCGTATTATGTAAAGTACCCATTCTTACCCATTCTTACGTAACACGAGACATTTCCATGCATAGGAGATACCGGCACCCATAACGGGGCCTGTATCTCGGGAAGTAGGGGGTCCCCGGACTTCAAATCAATGCGGTTCAGCTCCAGAGACCCCTTGCTACATTACTGTAATGTTTCAAATTAAATAAAACCCCTGCTATTGCATGTGAGAGGCGCACAGTTAGAGTGACTGATTCAGCCTCTCTCTTACTGCGCGTCTATTACAGAAAGGCAGACCCTGGTAGGACTCACACAGCAGGTACCCCTGCTGTGTTAATCCGATGGGCCATTTGTCTGCCCCGGCAAAAATAGTGAATATATCTCAACCTACACGCGGCATAACGCAACATTTACCCAGCTAAATGTTCGAATAACGGCTGCTGCATCTGTAGCTAGACCTGGGTATACCCTCTCGGACAAGTTGGTACGGAGAGAGACTAATCTTGTCTGTAACACTGATAAATGGTACTTAAAAGGACCTGTTAAGTCATATACAAAAGTAGAAAAAGTGTGTGTAGCGCACTTTCCACCACCCCCTTGGAGATTTAACGGCTACGGTGTAATGTGGTGCGCTACCTGTGGCTCACAGGAGACCTGAACCTCTGCTACTGGAAACCTAGGGTGTACCTGATCCGGTTGAAGACAGCGCCTCCACCTGTGTGGGATCCTAACAATTTGGGATAACCCTCTAAAGGACAATATAATAAACACACAGCAGTAGGATATAACAGGTTTTACTGAACAGGGTATAATACTACTAACACTACATAAACTCTCAGGCCTCACAGGGCCGTAACCCCTCACCGTGCTTCCGTAACACCGTGTCCACACCCCTGCGGGGTTTGTCCCCCTGTACTGAGGTGCCCCAGGCACCCAACCACACTGGTGTCCACAAAGTCCAACACCCACCCAAGTGTGTGAGACAGCGCTGCCCCACTAGCCTGTGTATTGTTGGTGCACTTCATGAGGTGAGGTACCTGCCGGGTCCGGGCATGCTGATGAAGAAGATGGGATCCACGGATCCAGCTACAGTATCCGCGAAGCCTCCGCCTCTACATTGGGTGGGTTTCACGTGAATTGTACCACCTTTAACAGTCTTGCAATGGTAGCAGGAAATCCGTGTGGATAGTAAACGGAGCACAGCCACAATGAATTATAAGGGCTGCAATACCAAACTAATTGAAAATGTATTTATTGAAAAATGTGACAACATGGATGGAGAGAAGCGCTGGAAGATGCGTGAAACGCGTTAGAGTACTTTTTTCTCTCCATCCATGTTGTCACATTTTTCAATAAATCATTTTTGAATTAGTTTGGTATTGCAGCCCTTATAGCTCCTTGCAGCTGTGCTCTGTTTTCTATCCACACGGTTTCCCTGCATCTACTCCTTCAGCGTGAGGCATGCACAGGATCTGGACTGCATCATACTGTGAGGCTTATGCAGAGAGGAACGTTATATAATGTGAAAACGGCAGGAAAATAGCCACAGAATTGGAGTAAGTTATGGTCGTATGCTGAAAGCTGCGTTACCTCATTTTTCAGATGGTATCAAAATTGCCAAGTTTTTCTGGCGACCTGGAACTCGCTATATTATAGGGCAGAATGGCGCGTTCCAGCGCATCAATGCTACTTGCATACCACCCTTTTTTAACATGGTGAATTTACCAATCTCGCCACGTGTTTGGCAATTTTTAAAGTAAAGAAACCTGCTGTGGCGGATTTTGTGAATCTCGCCATGTTCTCTGCAGGACAAGCTTCTCTGGTGCGTATTTTCTCCAAAAGATGGCTGTAACAGGGGACTTATCCCTGTTCAGTAATGTGCCTTTAATCTAGCAGTGTGGTGGTTAACTTCTGGTAGTTAATTACTAAACACCACCTGCCTGATTGAGATGGCTTACAAAAGCCTGTCTGTTCAAACAGGAAGTGAGAACTCTTTAGCTGACACCTGAGCTGAACTTGGAGACACACTTGTTTTGAGCTCTGCCAAAGTTAGCAGAGCTGCTTTCAAGACACAAGGCCCAAATAAGACTTCTAAACCTGGATGCTGATTTTCTGTGCACGCTCAGTGCGGTTCCAGGAGAGCAGAGAAGCTTACTCTACAGCTGATAAACAGATAAGACTTTCATTATTAAGAGACTGCTTATACTGTATCTGCTTATTTTCATGCTATGTTTGGGGCTGGGGAGAAATGCTTGACTAGGGAGATGTGAATTGGTTGCATAGTGTTTTCACTAGAATTACTCCCAAGTGAATGGAAGCTTTGTTCCCCCCCCCCCCCCCCTGTGTTTGGATAATTTTCCTGATGAAAAGGAACAGGCACAATAAAGCCTATTATAATTTCACGTTATAAAGCCTCCTAATTGCGTACCTCTGTGAACGTCCGTCCACAATGGCGCTATTTCCCTTCTCTATCCTCTCTGCATAAGCCCCTGTGTGTACTTTCTGTTTACCATTATCCTGCATTACGATTGAAAAACAGTGGGAATTGGATTGTTGATACAGATTATACTCAGCTCTAAGGAAGGCAGTGGTCCATAGGTGGAGAATTGGTCAGTGCTTGTTTTATAGGCTCTGATCATATTATCCACCAATAGGACCTTAAACACATACAAACCCTCCCCTGTATGAGCAGTTTTGCTTTAGCAAATACATTACTCTATGATGCATTTAAAGTCCTTTTCTACAAGCAAGTTTAGACACTCCAATCAAGCATGAATTGCCACTTTGTATTCCTGATTTGGAAGCACTGAATTATTGAACTTTGCTTCATTTTTGTTACTATTACTATTTGCAATGTTAGCAGGTTTCTGGTCCCAGATTACCTGAGGCCAGGATGCAGCTGCACCCTAGCTGTGTCCCTCACTCTAATGCTGCAGGGCAGTGTCCCTATCTCATGGGCCTGTCCCTGCAGTAACCACAAGCTGAGGAGAGTCGGGGCCTAGCTGGGGCCAAAGGGGGTCTCTGGCCTAGTGCAGGGATAACAGACATCCTGCACACACAGAGATGAAAAAATACCCGGGCACTATCTCTATGTGGTGTGGGTGTGAGTCAGTAAATGAATAAAAGGTATAATACGGCCTTGTTGGAATGTGTGTCTTCTTGTGATGCCCTCCTGTGACTCTGACCCCAACAGGATCTATCCAGGACCCTTAGTAGCAATGGAACACAGAAAAATGAGGGAGCACAGTATGAGGGGAAGTGTGTTTAAGGAAGGCAAATCTTCTTAACTGGTGACCAGTGGGGTGAAGTCACCCCAGTAGATTCACCACCACTAGGATGGACTCAGTGAGCGGGAAAATACATATAGGCATACCCCGCATTAACGTACGCAATGGGACCGGAGCATGTATGTAAATCGAAAATGTACTTAAAGTGAAGCACTACCTTTTCCCACTTATTGATGCATGTACTGTACAGCAATCATCACATATGTGCATAACTGATGTAAATAACGCATTTGTAACAGGCTCTATAGTCTCCCCGCTTGCGCACAGCTTTGGTACACGTAGGGAGCCGGTATTGCTGTTCAGGACATGCTGACAGGCGCATGCGTGAGCTGCTGTTTGCCTATTGGGCGATATGTACTTACTCGCGAGTGTACTTAAAGTGAGTGTACTTAAAGCGGGGTATGCCTGTATATGTATAGAAATATATATATCACTTACACAGCCTTGTGTAAGTTCTATTACATCAAGGTATCTTTTACTTCCGGCTCTTCCTTATGATGTGATTTTTCTTCTCTATTGTCGTCGTCTCGCACTGGTTCAGGGATGTTTCTATACTTCTCACTGCAAACTTGGCTTCTTCCTCCTAAAGGTCTCACTCTCACAGAAAGAAAGCAGTTAAATCGATGCAAATAATGTGCAAACAAAGGCTGAGGTATGGGGAGGTTATGGGAGAATAATAGGTTAATATCCATCACTCACATGGGCTAATGTGAGTGTCCTCCTGTAGAGATATCTTGATAGTCTTCCAAGTCTCTGGTGATAAATCACCAGGAAACTCCAAAGATGGAGTCTAAAGATGGTTTGCAATTGCCTCAAATAGACAAATAAAATTCATTAAACCATGTGTAACCACCTTATGTAAGGTGAGGGACGGAGGTGGGGATGGAGAAAAAAATATATAAATTCAACTACTCACACGGACCAGTGTGAGTACACACTGGTAGAGGTATCTTTAACTTCTTTGACGTTAAGTTGTGATGTACTCATGTCTTCTTTAAGTTCAGGGCAGGCGTTATTCCTCCATGCAGAAATGAATTAAAAACTGCAGCGTTTGAGACCTGAGTCAGGGCAGATGAAGACTTTATTAAAAGATAAAAAATAAATAAAACAAAATAGTGCTGAACAATAAAACACTCACAGGAATGACACTAAAAACATAGGGAGTCGCTCGGGGGTAAGTGGTAGGTGGTCGCTGTCTCCGCGTCCGGATTCAGGGCTACAACGTCACTTCCGGCTCCTCTATGGTGGCTGCAAATGCCCAAAAGCTCACAATTTTGGACATTTTCACAATGGCGGCACCCTGCAGAGGGAGCCACCGGGGACCTCCGGCGAAGTCGCCCGCCGCAACTGCTCTCAGCCCTCCCCGCACTACCGGCGACGCGGGTACACACCCGCACCCCTCCGCAGGGGGTGCAGGTACCAATAAGGGAACCTTTGCCACATTTATTTATGCCTTCTGTTATATAATTGTAGCCATGTGTAAAATTGGTGCACATATCTCTTTCTCATGCTGGCAGTAATCCTGGTAAGTATGCAGGGTTGCCAGTAACGATCATGGAGGTTTGCCCTCAAACCCTGGTGAGGTGTCATATGTCCCAAAGGAAGTGACAACATGCTTGGTGTCCACCCTTAGTGACATCAGAGATGTGCCTGTTCCTGAGGTGATATAAGACACAGCACTGCCTAAAGTTAGTTCAGTTCCTGTCAGGAGTTTCCTGTGTTGTGCTGCCTCTCTTCAGTGAGAGGCACGTGAAGGTCTGCAACAGTGTTGCAGTAGTCTCATGCTAGCTGTGAGTCTGTGCAGCTCTGAGCAGAGAGACAGAGAAGCTGTTGAATCTCCCTAAGGGGAGAGGTGGAAAGCAACTCCATTAGGAGAAGGAGGAACTTTCCAGATGGAGTGCAGCAAAGGAATGAGCGGCTAAGCTGATAGCTGTGAGGGGCAGCTGGCCCATACCACCATGCCAATAAAGATGACCTTGAATAAAGACACTTCACTGTGTGAGTCTGGAATTACTCAGCAGGGGAAGGCATCACCAAGAAGGAGTTCCTCATCAGAACCATCCCCTTGCGGACGCAGGGATCCTGATGAGGTGGAGGCGCTGCACTGGATATAGGTAGGACTCAAGTACACTACCTCAGCTACCTGTCTGGGTTGGCAATCCCTACACAACATCATGCGGGGGAGACTCAGGAGTCCTGTTGCCAACAGGTGCACCATCAGACACTACACTGTAATGGGGACTGGTTAGACCACAGGGGCCAATGTGAGATTGGGTGGGTCAGGCTAGGCCAGAAAATCTGTTAAATAATGTTTTGTTATTGTGTGTTTGGTAAACAGATGATTGATTTAGATGACTTTTAAATGCATATAGTAGTTGGCAGATTATATGAAAACAGTGCTGAAGGATGAGATAGACACGGATCGGCATCTCTTCTTAAAGCCAGCACTCAAACTTCGATCGTTTCCACGGTAGCATTGAAGGCTGAGCAAGGGTCAAATAAGTTGTTACCACCTCAGCATATGGGTTGTGTAGAGCAACATGCAAGACTGTATACAAAAGCTTGAAGGAGCCATGGCTGCTGCATATTCTGCTCTTACTGTATATACTAAGGAAAGTGACAATTAAATGAAAGATTTGGACAGGTGCTAGAATATAAATTAGACGTCCCCAAAAAGACCAGCTAAGTGTGTGCCTGAAACAGTAGCAAAGAAAGTTTAATATTTAGGAAGGCATTGGAATAGAGGCAGCATGGCAGCGGTAGATTGCCATGAGGCAACTGGATTAGGAGGGGGGAAAACATGAGGGACGCAGGCAGTCAGGTAAGCCTTTATTTTTAGGGAAATGGTGTATAGTGCATATCATCTATGGCCAAATACAACAAGATGGCAATTGGGGCCATTTTAGAGTAATGCAGCATAGCATGTGAAGCATACTGTAAAATGGCCATACAAGCTTTCAAGGTTTAGAAGTGAGGCCTACAGAAGCAAAACTGCCAGGTAATATAAACATAAAGACTGTTTAATGTCAGGCAACAAACTCAAACGAGGCAAAGATCAGTGAATTAACAGTCTTGCAAGAAATGTTTTTAAATCAAGCAAACTGACAAGAAGAGACCGTCATTTTTCTGCTAAAGGCCAGCAACCAGTCTCCAGAAATGCTTCAGAGTTAACATGTATAGGCATTACAAGCAAGAGAATAATTTAAAAAAAAAAACACGATTGGAAATGCAATTCTCCTACATAATCAATTATTTGTTTTGCCTTGAAGGGGCTTATTCAATGTCAGTGGGAGTTTTCAGCCGACCATAATGCAAATAAGCCCCTAAATGTGAATAAAAGAGATATGGGTGGACATGGCCAAAAGACTTAGGGCAGAGGTGCGCAAACTGGGGGCCAAATTTTTTTCTGGGGGGAGGAGGGGCGCAGCACATACAGATGCCCAGCACTCTTCCCCACAACATTTAAATAAAATGCCGGGGGAGCGCTCGAGGCATCTTTAACAGTCACTTTCCTGCTCTCTGGCGGCTTCTGTCGACGCGTCACCATGACAACATGGCGTTAAATGACGCCGCTGGGTCTAATGGCAACGTGATGTCACATGACATTGTGATGTCAAACGACAATGCCGAAGAGAAGGTAAGATGGGGGGTGCGAGCAGAGGGGCGCAAAGAAAAGAGTTTGCTTCCCCCTGACTTAGGGGATAGTTGAGAATCATTGCAAACAAATATGTGGTATGGAATTTGTTCTCTAGTTTGTATAATCAGGTCTGCTCATTTATTTATTTTTGTGTGCATGTATATATTTTCAACCAATGGCCCAGAGTGCCTTTCATCTAGAAACCTCAGGGTATTAATGTTATATTTTTTAATTGCACAACCAAGCCCACCACACCATATATTAGTGCCAAAAGGATTGCTTCTGGGTTTTTGACCTAATGTATACAACAAAAGACAAATCCCCAATGCTACATCCAATATGACAAAGTATGTAGTTAAATACTTATCTGTCTTTCTTTTCGTTAGTACGGATCATTTAGTCAAATTCTTTGGCAAAATGTAATTTTTTCAGCATGGTATCTCCTTTCTACAGGTCCTAACACTATCTGCAAATGTTCTCTTTACCTCTCTGGTGGAGGAAGAAGTCTTAATAGACTGAGGATTCACAGGTGCATCACAAGACCTGCTATTTCATAGTGCGCTGGGCGAGTTTAAAACCAGGCAGGAGGATTCAAACACCTCCAAACAATTGTTTACCAATTGAAATTTACACACACACATAAGTGATATATATAAAAAAAAAAATAACCTGATGGCATATTCCACATTTTAGTAAGGCAGCAATTTAAAATTCAGAACAGTGTGGTAAAGTAAGCTACAATCTGTCTTGTTACATGTTTGAATATTGTAAGTATATAATGGGAATAAAAGGGTTGTTAAACTATTACAATTACTCAAATAATTACCTCAATATACTGTACAAAGTCATAAATACACATGCACTTACAAAATCATTATTTATTTTCAACAATTTCATTACCTAGGGCACTTAAATCTTCATCTTAATTTCACTCAATGGACTGGACTAAATATTAATATTTTTGGTACTTGGGAAATGTACTAATCTTTCAATAAAAATTCTTAGATGAACAGCAGAATTGTATTATATATTGTATGTCTTTATTTATATAGCACCATTAATGTGCATAGCGCATCACAATAGTAATACACGTGACAATCAGAATAAAACAAAGGCAGAATTCCAAATCTCTTCCGTTAGAAATGATCCTCTGATTGCTCTTTACCTCGACCGTCACTCACCCGTACGTCATGCAATGGAACATGCTCTGCCTCTAACATCTTATTCATATAATCTCATTATTGCAGTCTAATAGACTCCTTGTGGAATAGCACTGTGGTCAGTAGATTGAATGGCTAAGGGAATATATTTCCCTTATAGACTTTTAAATATTACAAAATGTGTGAGAATCACCTTAGAATGAAATCTGATGTGATTGGTGAGTGCAAGTTACTTATTTTTATCGTTTTTTTTTTAACATGGACATTGCATGCACAATAAGTTAGAAATACATAATTATGCAGATGTATAGACTGTGTGTTTTAGTCCTGAGATAAGCAGAACTGAGCATGTTAGCAGAACTTAATTATAATTCAATTCAATGTTGTAGAGCATTTGGTAAACATGTTGCTGCCAAAGGCACAGAGGTAGTAATAGGTTTATTAAAGACAGATTTACATGTACATAGGGCTTGAAATAATCCACACTACAATCTTACAGTATGTCACACAATATTTACATAGATTTTATGGATACCTGTTTACACTATAAAAGAAATGTAAAAGGCCTTTGTTAGCTTTAGTTCATTTGTCTATTTGTAAAAAAAAAATAAAATTGTCAATTCTGAAAATAATTGCACAGTAATGAAAACTGTGTTTATTAAGTCTCAAGATAGAGTGGAAACTTTTGTGAAGACACCTTGAGTTTTCCCCCAAACCCTAATGCATAGACCTTTACAAAATATGTCTTGGTGTTATATAATAGGGACAGAGATAGAAGTAAATATTTAGGGAGACTTAGCGGTTGATTCTATATATGCTGAAGCGGCCGATGGGGCCGTTTTCGACCAACATTTCTAAGTGAAGTCAGAAGGGAAATTTGGCCAAAAAGGCCCAGTTAGCCACTTTTCCACATATAGAATTAGCCCCTTAATATTTGTAACATTTATAGCCAGTTATATACTGTTTTTCATACCATCATAATCTGTGTATCTTCCCATGTAGAGACATATATTTACTAGAATCAGCCTCTATCAAATACTTGATTACGATAGCTGTGAAAGCCTTTTCTTGGGAACCGAATTGCAGGATACACACAATGTATGCAGGCTGTGACTCCTGTGCTGAATTTGTTACATTCTAACATCTCCATGTTACGGTGTGTCTTCCGTAATCGGACATTTAGCCGCGGCAGTCTCGCCGCGACAAACTCCCTACTGGCGTATAGCCGTAGGGGGACCCTCTGCCGCCGGCCGCTACAACTAGAAGGTACGTTTAAGGGTAGGGGGTTCATTTTAGTTTTAGGGAAGGGGGTTAGTTTTAGGGTAGGGGGTTAGTGTTAGGGTAGGGGTTAACTGTAGGGGTTTTAGCGGCTAGGGTAGGGACTTAACTTAAGGGGTTTTATTGGTTAGGGTTAGGACTTAGCGTAAAGGGTTTTAGGGTAAGGGGTTAAGGTTTTTAGGGCAGGTGGTAGCGCTAGTATTAGGGGTGAACATTAAGGGGTTTTAGGGTAAGGTTAGTCACTTACTTTAATGGTGAAGAGGCCAGTATCTGAGTGTCCCAGCAGTGGGGTGAGTGGCGGTCAAGCATCAGCGGTCATATGGTTGTGGGGAAATAGTCACAACCAAATATCCTAGACTGGTGTCTTCTTTCTATGCATTATTAACAGTAGTCCGGTCTCCCCTTCAAACCACTTTACATTATGAAATATGGTGAGGTAAATAAATGATGTCCTGATGTAACAGTCACTTGATCCTGACTGACGAGTGCCTTCTTTGCCATAGGTCAGAAGCATCATACTGTATAATGTAGTTCCAACTGATCAGCTTGAGCCACACAGACAGGCCCAGATGTGAGAATTCCATCACCCCGTAAAGATAGTCATCACTAATGTTAATCTGCATTTAATATATTGTATTTCATTAAAGTAAAAGAAACACAATTAAAAAATAAATAAATGTCGAATTTTGTCTTATAAGGACAAAAAACGGATAAGCAATATGACAATAATAATAGCTAATAGGGAAAAACTATTTGCAAACAATAAAGGTCAAAAAATATAATCAAGATATTGCTCAATTAAGATTTATTATGTTGACAAAACAATATGGTATGTATTCCAATATAGCAATTCTATTGCAGAAATGGAGTTTAAAATATATTATAAAAGGGTCGTACTACTATGTTATATATAGAAGACATTTTATTTAGAATTTATATTTTTTACAGTGATTGTCCCAACTGAACTATAGTTAACGTGTGTATATTGTTCATACATTGGAGAGTTTTTTCTGTAATATGATCGAATCTTACTTTCAATATATTACATGTACAGTACTTACAGCATGTATCAATTGAAAACTAAAATTACATAATTTGCACGATATAGCCATTGCATACTGTGACACATGCCACTGTATACAGGTCCCATACAGTATATAACAGGGTAAGCATGTCTTGTTCCTTGTTCTTCAGGTGCATTGAAAAATCTCATGTTGTAAAGTAACAGAGGAGGGAGAAGGAATATGTGGTCTGATACCAATATATATATTTATATGAAACGACTACAGTAGTTATTCCCCTAAGACTGACTTCTTATATGCTAAGGAGGCGGCCCAAGCCCCACTCCACAATATGAGTGATATTATTCCATTAGCTGAGAATCTGGCAGTAGGTCAGACAATAGGACACAACACAGGACTTTAAATAACCAGAATGTATTTATAGAATTCGTAGAACCAGATGCATACATATATATATATATATATTTCTCAATCGGTAGGATCATACATTTACAACTATCGCATACAACAGATAACTCGCTGCATGGTTGTGTGCCAGTATCTCTCACCAGTCTCAATAACCCTGTGTTATAAAGGGCCCTTTATGGATGCCGGAAAAACGTTGGAGCTCTTATTGAAAGTATGTTAAACCGTGGCAGGCCTGTGTCTTTGCAAAGCCTTCAGTACCCTTTTCTCTAATGAGGATTCCCTCTGCAGGTTACTCACAACACCCATAACCTGATTGGCTGTTGCTTAGCGTAGCACTCAGCTGTCCAGTCTGTGACCTCGGCCAACCAGCTCCTGTTGATTGTTCCCGCTCACAGACTGATCCTCCGGTCATCAAAGTCACACTCTCCTTCTGGCTGTGGTAGCTCTGACTCCTCATAAAACTTTTCCCTTAGTACCTCCTCTTCTGAGTCACCATTATTGGCTAGATGATATGTCTATGATAGAGGGACTCATTAACACACCACAGAGAGGAACCATCCAGGGGGCAGCATGCATACATACATGCATTCTTTCAATGGGGTTACACATATAGGGAGAAGGAGTAAAGTCACTGACTGGCACTGAGTTTGAACATGGTTCAATTCCTGCTGTCGGCTCCTTGTGACCTTGGGCAAGTCACTTTTTCTCCGTGTGCCTCAGGCACCAAAAACATAGATTGTAAGCTCTACAGTGCAGGGACTGTGTCTGCAAAATGTCTCTGTAAAGCGCTGTGTACAACTAGCAGTGCTATACAAGAACAAACAATTATGAATTAATATATATATATATATATATATATATATATATATATATATATATATATATATATATATATGTGTGTGTGTGTCTGTGTGTAGAGGTATCTGTACCATGTTAGCCAAGCTTAATAATCAAAAACAAATAGTCGATACCGTTCTGTGGTTAACTAAATGCTTTTATTGGTGTGAGCTTTCAAGATACACATCTCTTCTTCGGGTATATATACATATATACACACTTATGTATATATGTTATATAAGTACATACACAGTTCCATTCAACATGTTAGTCCTGTCTGTTTGCCTAGCTCACTATTACATAACAATAGATAGAAGCCTCTAATGCCTCCTCTGAGCTTCACACTAGCCTGTCAGCATCCACCCTTTCATAATATCTCACTTCCACTGTAACTAGATACCATCTCTCTACAATACTGTTTCTGTAGTTCAGCCCTTGTGTGGTTCCTTGTGAGGTTCAAAAGCTTTGTAATTTATCAACTATCTGTTGTTCCAATATAAAGTTTTAATTCTATCCTTTCCGACCAACATGGCTACCCACTCTTCTTTTGCTTGAAAAAGCTCAATCATCATTGCTCAAGCAGAAGCTTATATACACACAAGGTAATGCTGCTGGAGATTACAAGCAGAATGCTGGATCTGATGAGTCTCGAATATAAGATAGGCTGTGCAGTATAATATTTGGGATTAGAAAAGTAATCTCTTTAGGAAAAGTGTGCAGTATCAGCAGAACCGCCTTAGAGCTCTAGAAATGATGCTTGCTTTTAATTTGCATTTAATATTCCTCTTCAAGTGAAGTATCACATTTTAAAGTTCATATGTGAAAATGTAGCGTGCTATGTAAATGGGAAGTAGAATTTGCATTTACTGGCTACACACACTCTTGTGACACTGTGGTAGTTTACAGTTCTGGTTTACGGTTTGCATTTAGTTTTAAATAAAATCAAGGTAACAAAAACCAATTTTGTTAGTCAGCATAACAGTGCCCCATTAGCACTATTAGGTTAACGTTGCTGTAGTCATAATTAGTAAAATATTGTAAATTAACAGCAGGGAGCTTTGTCAGGATTATGCTAAATCAGTTGTGGTTTGTTCGTCTTCCCTCTGCTACCTGCTTCTCCTGAGCTGTGAATTGCCCTTCCACTGTTGGCATGAAAACATGCGATGCCAGCCCCCATAGCACAACCTGGCCATTTCTCTTCCGGCCGCACAGATGGAATTTATTCTCTCTGCTGCTTCTCAGATTAACTAATAGAGGAAGGAGAAGAGTCGGTTTTAGAAAGAATGAATGTCTTAACCAGTATCAATATGTAAATAACAAAGAATCCAGATTAATATGAACAGTAAATGTGATAGTTTTAGGGTTATGCTTTTTTCATTAATCTCTCCAACAATATTTGTCAGAGATGGACAGGAATTTATAACACTGAAAAAATATAAAACATTTTTTTTTATGTATCTCCCTTTTTTTTTCTATTATAAAATTGATATACATTTAATTATTCTGCTACCATCAGCCTGATCTTTATAACATTTGACAAAACAATCAAAAGTGCTAATTTCAGGCCTCATCTACAATATAGAGGAAATAAGTTTAAACCGGAAAAAAAGAGTCAACACCCCAAACTATGGGTACACTACGGGGTCTATTCAAATGTGGAATTGTGCTGTTGGGCACTAATGCATGGAGACTCCCAACCAAGACAATACGAGTTTCCATGCGAGAGTGCAGATTCCGCACTATTGAACTTTTTTTTAACTAAGACCCTAAAAGTTGTTTCATAATGCATTACATTTGGAGATTTTGGCAGCATACAGTTTATAAAAGACAACATATAGTGCAAAAAAAGAGGAAGAAACTGTTCTCAGACTTAAAATTGAAAAAAAAAAAAAACCTTTGGAGTGGTTTTAGTCTCTAGCACTGCTTTTTGAAAAGCTATCTTTTGTATGGCTGAGTGCAAACAACTGTGAAGCTTTGTAATTGTTTACAGCATTGTTGAAGAAAGACAAACTTGCAACTCTACATGATTAAACATACATTGTGAAGGGAATGTTAGAGACTGTGACACTCATAAAGACTGCAAAGGAAACTTGGTACATAGAGTGTTAGTTACAGTAATTCAAGATGTTTCTAGGAATGTAGTGGCTTCTTTTCACCTTGAGTGTACAATTAATGACCCGAGTTTTCAGTTACACATCCCCCAATTGTCCTGCTTTGGCACAAAGGATAAATGCCTCTCAGAAAAGAACATAAGCAGCGTGTTCAAGTGTCCCTGTATGTGCTGCTTCAATTTAACCACAAAACGTGGGAGAATTTATGAGAAGCACAACAGTATAACAAATAAATAAAAAAATATTGTGCATGTGTATATACACATACGCATATATACATATATATGTATACATTTAATCTCAAATGAGCAAATGTCAGAAACCAACCTCACACTGATGATACCCATCAAGGTTGAAACATGTCTGTGAGTGGGTTAACTGACTTTGCATCTCCCAAGTCCTTGCTTAAAAGCTGTGTTTAAAGCAACATGCATTGGCAAAGGGTTGTTCATGTAATGTGATCTTGAGATAAAAGGTGGCACTGTGTGCTCATTTGCATGTCATTTCCCAGAATCCCTTGCTGCAGTGGAAGTGCTGTGTGCTGGGCGATAATGGTGGAAGACAGGGTTGCAGACCTGTCTAAGACGTGCAAATGAATATACAGGAATATTTACAGTTGCTATATGCTATACTGTGGAGGGTTTTTGTCAATTTTTTTACCCACCATAACCTTAATAAATGTGGTGATATATATATATATATAATATATAATATAAGCTCCACTAGAATTTCTGATTTTTATTCCATCGAAAGAAGTAATCCTTCCCGATTGTAGGCATTGCTGAGGAAAATATGTTGATTCTGAATGAGACAGTGATTACATTGTTTTAAACATTGACTATTCCTTATTATTTATCAATCCGTCCTTTCAACTGTGGCTAATATACCAACTAACTGATATTTTACTACGTTACCAATATAAATATGTAAGTTTTCTACGTAACTCAAACACTGACATGATAACATTATAAACATGTGAAATACATTTTATTTGTTACTGTTATATCATTATGGTCATGTGTTCGTGTCTTATTAATTTTAAATATAGGATTTTGTTACTTAAATATGTATTACCTATTGTAGAAGTAGAGTCAACATAAAAGATCCAATTCTAGTCCAGAATTTGACTTTTTTATTTGTAATTGTCTATACTGTACAGGTTAAAGTACCTAACGCAATTGCTTTTGTTACTTCAATGACCGATGATAAAGGATGCTAAATAAAAACCGCACTGTCAGCTGAGCTGTCTCTTGTTTATTTTTCAGCACAAATTGAAGTGATACCATGCAAAATTTGTGGAGATAAATCTTCAGGAATCCACTACGGTGTCATCACATGTGAAGGCTGCAAGGTAGGAGATGCACATTTTGTCGTGGGAATTTATCTGCAGTAGCTGTGCCTTTTCTTTAACTAACATGGACCCTGGGAACTATAAGGTTCATTGTCTGAAAATTAAAGCAGCAGAACATGATCATATACAAAACATAATCACTTTTCCTTTGAAAATTAATATGCAACGCTCTATAAAGACAGCAAGTATATACACTCAGTCTCCTGCTGCTCTTTATTTGTGGTAGAAAAAAGTTTGGAAGTACCACAAATGTGCCGTGCATTATAGAAACAACAATTTATTTTTAACTTGTACCCAGGGTTGCCACCCCTCCGGGCTACGGAGAGGGGCTTCGGTTGTTATCTTCTCCGGTGGTGGCGGCATCATCCCCCTGCATGGTCCCGTCAACATGGCTCCGCGATGTCAAATGGCGTTAAATTGCCATGACAATGGGATGTGACATGACACCGCAGCGCCATGAGGTGTCCCGTTGTCATGGCAACTTGACACCATGACGTCACACTGTCATGGTAACGTAGCACCATTTGATGTCACTGAGCCAAGTTGATGGGACCTTGCGGGAGGAGATGTCGGGAGATGTCGCCACCGGAGAAGGTAAGAGAAGTAATTATATAAATATATAAATAAAATAAATACATTTAAAAAATTAAATGTAATTGCAAAAAGTCTGCGGGTTCGCTTTCAATAGAAGGTGGCAACCCTGCTTATGCCTGTCTCTATCGATACAGTATCGAATTCACAGTAGGAATCAAAAAGGTGCGTTCTTGTATTATGTATGTCTTTATTTATATAGCGCCATTAATGTACATAGTGCTTCACAGCAGTAATACACGTGACAATCATATAATAATAAATAATATAAATAACACATAAAGGGGAGAAGTGCCTCATACATAAAAGTAACATTTAGGCAGAGGAGTCCCTGCTCCGAAGAGCTTACAATCTAATTGGTAAGTAGGAAGAACGTACAGAGACTGTAGGAGGGTGTTCTGGTAAGTGCATCTGCAAGGGGCCAAGGTTTATATATAGGTCTTAGTTATCAGCCATGGAACTACTCATATGCTTCCTGGTACAGGTGTGTTTTGAGGTGGGTCTTAAAGGTGAATAGAGAGGGTTCTAGTCGGATATTGAGGGGAAGAGTATTCCAGAGGTGTGGAACAGTCAGTGAGAAAGGTTTAAGGCAGGAGAGGGCTTTAGATACAAAAGGGGTAGAGAGAAGACATCCTTGAGTAGAACGCAAGAGTCGGGATGGTGAAAAGCGAGAAATTAGGGCTGAGATGCAAGGAGGGGCAGAAGAGTGTAAAGCTTTAAAAGTGAGGAGGAGAATTGAGTGTGTGATACGAGATTTGATAGGAAGCCAGGAGAGGGATTTCAGCAGGGGAGGCACTGAGACAGATTTAGGAAAATGATGCAAAGGTGTGGAGAGTGATATCACCCCACACATAAATTCAATGCAAGGAATGAATAAACAGTAAAGAGTATAGGTACTACAAACTTGTATTTATGCTGTTTTAATGTTATGCCATATAACTGCGGCCTTAATGCCTTCTATGGCCATTTCTCAAATTGCATCCTGACATGTACAGTGTTGACAATAAGTGCCTTCATACATCAATGTCGATAAACCATGAAATTAATGCTCTTAATATCAACTTATCTGCCGTAGGCCCAGGTGCACTTAAGGGTGCTGTGCTTCAAATCGTATAAATATGAACAGGAGCTAGGATGTGCTATAGCTTAGGCCTTAATCATTACTTTCTATACATAGCTACCATTAGGGGTTACTTACTATTGTCTCCAGGCTGCAAATCTGGGGCACAATCACAGCAAAACAATAGCACCAGTCAAATTGCTTTCAATGGGATTCCCTTTCATTGAAAAATATGTTGTGTTTTTCACTGGTTCTCCCAAGGTTTGCAGCCGAGGCTTAAGCAAATAGACCCCATCGTGTTTCGTTTAATTGATATGGACAGTCACAACGCTTGTAACAGCTTCTTCCTTGATGAACTATTCTCTGGGTGTTCTCTTTAAACCAGTACCTAATTGCCTAAATCAGATGATAACTGTGTAGTACAAAACTCAGCTTTACTCTTCACAAAGCTAGGTGCTATAGGCTACTCCAACAGAGCCATGATGGTACCACAATAAAAGCCAATGACACACTTTCAGAAGTAAACTCTTTTTAATGACTGTAACATAAAGAATTAAAGCTAACAAGCAAAGCCATGTAATTGGGAGAGAGGGAAAACAAGAGGTACCATTTAAACTGACGGCATATTAAGTAGCAATCTGTTAAATAGCTTTATAAACCAACAAGAATCAGTACTAAAATGAAGTATAAAATATGTATAGCAGTTAAAACTGCACCAAAGTAGGAATGGCTGATTGTTTGGATAAAATACTTCCCATTGTGGTTGTAGATCCCATAGATGGTGAGAAATTTGATTATATGTAGGTCCCTACTCCCTATATCTGTAGTTATATTTCTTACTGTGCTTCACAAACTTAGAGGACTGTGTAAAAATACATTTTGTTACTAAAGTATTCATTATATAAATTAATCAAGTAACTACTCAAGCTTGATCCCATATTACTGTATGTTATGGCAACAGGAGTAGTTAAAAGTAGTTATAAAATATACACTTACCAAAAATCAAGGATTGAGCAATAAAAAACCACCAAACCTTTCACATTTCCTTATGTACTGTATTTCACCAGAATGCACAACACAACACAACACTTTTAACACACATACCCACTTGGAGTGACTGTGATGGTTTTGAAAATTATACATTTTATTATTTCATGACAGAGAAAGTCCATCTGATAGTATTAATTTAGCTTCATATGGATGCAACACACCCATGCCCATGCAACATGCTCACTGGTAATCAGGGTTCTAACCAGTATTTATTCAATCATGATTATTCACACTCCTCTGAGATCATCTGTGCTAACAATATGTCCATTGACAGTGGCAGCATGTCCTGACGTTGCTAATAACATACTGTATTGATGACACGGAAAACCATAAAGAGGAAACATTTGACTGCCTTATTTGTCAGCTACATTCTCAAAGGGATCTTGCTACTTGTTAAAGCTTACAAAGTCAAACATACAGTATGCTTTTGTTGCCTAAAAATAACAGTGATGTCTTTGTACTGTAGCTCAGAGTAAGATTAGTCAGCATTTTGGTGCAATGAAGGAAATGACAGCATTAGTGTATATGATCAAAAGTACTGAAGAATCTATTCCCATTTCTCACTTGTAATTTTTTTATTAAATCTCGGATACGTTAAATTCATACAAATGTGGCCTAAGGACCAAAATGAACCAATGGACACTACTCTGTCTATAGAAATCCTATGTGCTGCTTACTAGGCACTATACTGTAATTGGGAATCGCTTTGAGTCCCATTGGGAGAAAAGAGCTATATGAAATAAAGTTATTATTATTATTATTATTATTATTATTATTATTATTATTATGTTTATTTGGTTTTATGTATATGAACACATGCAGCGGCCGTTTCCAATAATTTCTCTGAGCCGTTTTCATAAAGTCTGCTGTATTCCATGCGACATTCACTCGTTAATCCTCTGTGAAGGCTGCCAATCACACCTCTGTTTACCATTGTTGATTTCCTTGATTACCTGGATCCTGATTTGTTTGGGTACAGTTCTTCGCGTATCCGCCAGATGGCAAAAGGGAATCCCTTGGCATAGACTATCCAGTGGCTAGTGTGTAGTCATTGTGCAGGTGTTTAAAAACCAGATAAAAATAGTGTCAACTACAGTGATCCATTGTAAATTGACCTTGGTTGCTGAAGACGTTATCAAATTTAGACATTTAAGATTTAAAATTTCAAAAGAGAATGTTTTGGCCATTATTCTACATTGCTATTCCTGCACAATTGCTGAATGGACATACACTGAACATCATGTCAAGTCTTTATACTAAACCGGACTGTAGTTATTCATATTAAAGTTTTACTGCAATTAATGCTGGAACAGATAAGAAGGCGACTTTAGCAGAGATATATGACTATATCATTGACAACTATGATTTCTTCAAATTTTCACTGAACCATAATGGGTGGAAGCGTTCTATAAGGCAAACTTTAACTAATGAAGATTGCTTTTTTTGCACAGCCCCTCCTCTGGTGAGTACAAAAGGTTATTGGTCTGTGCTCCCAGCTTTTGCCGGTATGTTTGCTCATGACAACTTCAAAAGAGAAAGGTCAGATTTAATCCATTTAAGATTCTTGCTTCCCGACCCTGCAATGTACCAACACAGGCTTACCAATACTATTAAAATAACAGGCCAACCATTACTAAAACCCTGGTGAACCGCAATCCTTGCTATCTGTCCCCGCCTGATTACCAGCTTCAGCAGGCACCTGTCAACTATAATGCAGACTACATGAGTGACCCCAGCTTGTATGCACAATACATCTCTGACATTGGCTCATCTCCACCCGGTTGGCAAAGTTTATAATGAAGATAAATATAATGTACTATGCAATATTAACATTAATTTTCAATGACACTACAGTAGTGTATGCCTGACATATCAATGCTTGTACATATACGCACTAGAGCGTGACTTGACGCATGCGCACAACCGGAACTTATAGCCTCATTTTTTTTCCAGAAAAGAAACTGTGATATCGAGCGTCAAAAGATAAAGATGAAGTTCTATGGAACTCTAATATCGCTTTTTTAAAACGTTGCCTTTTTTACTTTTAAACAGTCAGTATTACCAGCTTCACGCTTTTAAAACTTTGCCACGCTATTATTTTGGACAACACACTATGCACTGTACCATATGTGATCGATTCAAATATGTCATAACTTGTAATAACATTTCACACCGAGATGTTTCTTGCTTTATTCCACTTCCTGGTTAATGGGAAACATTATGTGATGTATTGGGAACTAGTGTAGAAAGCCTTCACTGACAATTGACTTACTGTAGAAATCCAACGAGGAAGAAAAAAAATGAAAGTTACATATTTTGTTTTTGTTCTCGAGAAGGGCTGAATAATTGTGGGATTTTAAGAAATCATTATGTGATGCATTGTTTTCATATTTAATACATTTTTACATTTTCAACATCACTACCTTTTTATTTCTCTATTAGGTGGCATATTACAGTATTCTCAGACTTGGCATGTGCAATTTATCCCGGATCGGAAACAAAAAAAAGTTATAATTTTTTTTGAGAGAGGTGGGGGAGCTATGTATTCAATAACATCAATCTCAACCTTTGTAGGGCTTGGTCTGCTGTTCCTACTGTTAACAGAAATCTTCCCCACACATACAGGCAATGAAGTGATACTAGTAGACAAAAATAGGTAGCGCTAAAACAAGTGACAGTATATATAAATGTAAAAGTGAAAGATGAGCTCCCTATCAATACACAAATATGTGAATGCAGGACGGCAGCCTAATCTAACAATGACCACCTGGTCATCAAAAAAGACATATAACAAAAATTGATAAGGCGCCAGTTAACACAAATCTGCTAAATAACAGACATAAATAGATAAATGAATATACAACCATGCAGTGGTGTATGGACCC